>NC_061115.1:17968576-18019369 GCF_002878395.1 Capsicum annuum
TTTTTTGTTATTTTTAGATTTTCTCAAACCTTATTTTTCTTTACACCTCTCAATGTCTACTTTTATAAAAAAATATACTTTTTTATTTTTCTTTGATTTTTATTTTTAATTTTTTCTTGACCTTTATTTTTATTTATTTATTTTATTTTTATCAACCTATATTTTTTCCTATTCTTTCTCAACTTCTATATTTTCTTTGATTTTTATTTTTTAAATATTTTTCTTCATTTTCTTCTTTTTCTGCAATTTTTATTATTTTTATTTTTTTCTTCGATTTCTTTCATTCAAGTTACATCTCATGAGCAAGAGTTGACACTATCACATTATAAAGGCAAGTCTTATGACTTTCGAACACCACGTTACGTTTCATTGGCAAGAGTTGACACTACTATATTGTAGTGACAAGACTTATGACTTTCAAATAACAAAGTATGCCCACAAGAAAGAGTTGACTCTACCATGTTATATTTTAATTTATGAGATGTTCTACAACTATTGCGTTAGAGGCAAGACTTAGCTCAAGGACTTTCAAACAACAAATTATGCCCCACGGGCAAGAGTTGACTCTACCACGTTATGTTTTACTTTATGAGATGTTCTACAACTATTGCCTTAGAGGCAAGACTTAGCCCAAGAACTTTCAAACAACAAATTATGCTCCACGTTCAAGAGTTGACTCTACTATGTTAGATTTTTATTTATGAGATGTTCTACAACTATTGCCTTAGAGGCAAGACTTGGCTCAAGGACTTTCAAACTACAAATTATACCCACGGGCAAGAGTTGACTCTGCCATGTTATGCTTTCATTTATGAGATGTTATAGAACTATTGCCTTAGAGGCAAGACTTAGCCCAAGGACTTTCAAACAACAAATTATGCCCCACAGGCAAGAGTTGACTCTACCACGTTATGTTTGCATTTATGAGATATTCTACAACTATTGCCTTAGAGGCAAAACTTGACTTAAGGACTTTCAAACTAAAAAATTATGTCCCACGAGCAAGAGTTGACTTTACCATGTTACAGTTTCATTTATGAGATGTTCTACAACTATTGCTTTAGAGAAAAGACTTAGCTCAAAAACTTTCAAATGACAAATATGTCTCACAAGCAAGAGTTGACTCTACCATGTTATGTTTTCATGCACTTAAATTTGCTTTGATGTCAAAAAAAAGAAGATCCCTTTGCGGATTATCTAATTTTTTATTTATTAGCAAAATAAAATAGAAGTTGATACAAAAGAAAAAAGAGATAAAAAAAATAGAGAAATAAATAAATAAAATTTAGAAAAAAAAGCAAAAAAAATAAAGATTAAGAAAAAAGTGAAGAATTTAAAAAATTGAGAAAAATAAAAATGAGAGGAAAAAATAAAAATACAGTTTGAGAAAAATAAGGGGAAAAAAGAGAAATGATAAAAATAAAAAATAAAAAATAAAAAAAAATAAAGGTTGAGACAAATGAATTAAAAATAAAAGAAGAAATAGATAATGTTTGAGAAAAAAAGAGAGAAAAATAAAGGTTGAGACAAATGAATTAAAACATGAAACTAAAATAAAAAAAAAATAAAAAAAGTGAAAATAATAAAAATAAAAATAGAATTTGAGAGACAAATGAGTATGAAAAGCTAAAAAATATTTGAGGTGCAGAGGACAAAATTGTACTTGTACTATACTAAAAAGGGAAGAAATAGATAATGCTTAAGAAAGAAGAAAAAAGAGGAAAAAAATAAAGATTGAAACAAATAAATTAAAACATGAAAATATTAAAGAAAAAAATAAAAAAGTAAAAATAATAAAAAGTAGAACATGAGAGACAAATAGTATGAAAAATTTAAAAATATTTGAGGTGTAGAGGGGGTATTTGAGAAAAATCAGGAAAAAAAAAGAGAAATAACAAAAAAAAAAATAAAGGTTAAAGACAAATGAATTAAAAAAAAGAAAAAAAATGAAGAAATAGATAATGCTTGAGAAAAAGAGAGAGAGAGAAAAATAAAGGTTGAGACAAATGAATCAAAACATTAAAATAAAATTAAAGAAAAAAATAAAAAAGTAAAAATAATAAAAAATAGAATTTAAGAGACAAATAAGTATGGAAAGATTAAAAATATATTTGAGGTATAGAGGGCAAAATAGTACTTGTACAATACTTAAAAAGGAAGGAAGACTAATTTTCAAAAACTCTTCTTATTAGGGTCAAGAATCTAAAGTCATCCACATTTGGGTCTATGACATGTAATTTCCTGTTTTTTGCAAAATCTCAAACTTGGGCTAATTATTTTAAAAAGTGCTACACAATGTCCTTTTTTTTTTGTACTTTTTAAGCAAAAATAAAATCCTTAAAAGCACTTTTTATCCTTATCAAACACCTCTAAAAATAAAAAAAATACTTAAAAGCCAAAAATACTGCAAAATAAGCCAATCCAAACACCCTCTACATGTCCAATCGCTATTTTGATCTTACAATTTCAGACCACTAGATAAAATCGCTTATCCAAACACCAAGTATTTAACTTTTTAAACTAATTGGTGTGGGAAAGTAGCCATGTAAAAGACCAGAAGTCATTGCAGGCAAAGATATTAAACAATCCTTTAATGCCAAGGATTGTCTACTTTGATTAGTTCATCATTTATTTATTAAATGAAAAAGGGTCAAATTTATTTCTCTATTTTGAAAAATTGGCTAAATATACTTTTAGTTATAATTTAAGTTAAATTTACGTTTGATGTCATTTTTTGGGGTCAAACTTTCCATCTTTATTAAGAAACTTTTTATTTGTACCCTTCCTTTAATAAAAAAGTCCACATGATCAATGTTAAATGTTTCATTTTAAAAAAAATAAAACACACCCTAATCTACCTCGCTCCATCCAACCCGATGCAAAAAAAAGACACCAACAAACATATTCCTCTCTCAGTTCTGTTGGCCAAATTTTTCAATGAGCAAATATATTTTTCTTTCAACGTGCAACACTAGTAGGTTGTTTAAAAATAAATAAAAAATAAAATGGAATGGGATAAACACAGACGTATGAAACCAGGGGCGAACCTACGTTGAAATTTGGTGTGCTTCGGCACCCACTAAACTCGACGCGGAATAGGTATAATTACATAGAAAATATATGAAAATAGGTATAAAACATATAAAAGCACCCACAATAACAATAAGTTGGTTGGGTGCATTGACATTTAGGTTGATTTAGTATCCTTCATTGGAAGGAGACCCCGGGTTTGAACCTCATTGAGGAGATTTTTTACTTTTTTCAATTATTAAATTTTTTAAGCACCCAGTATGCTTAAATCATGTGTCCGCCACTATATAAAACTAGAGAACATGTCTAGCACAGGCTTTGCTCCTGTTCCAGTTACGTTCAAATTTCAAAATTTGATGTTCAATTTTATGTGCATCTAGATTCTAGAATCAATGGGTAAGTTTTCTGATCAACTAATATGATGAAAAATTCGTGTAGATCCAAATTGTATATAGAGACATAAGAAAGAGGAGATGTCATGATTGACATGCACGTCGCCACTTATTTAATTTTGTACAAGTTTAAGTGTGTACTTATGTACATTCAAAATTGAAGGACTTAAATGATAGCTGAGACCAAGTTAAACACTACATTTATGCATTATTATGCCCTATGTTTTTTTGTAGTACTACGATACTGTTTTATTAGGTCAATTTATTTCAATATTAAGAGCAAGACTAACAATGTAAAGAACAAGACAAAAAGAACTATGAAAAATAATTAACAAGGGAACAATATAATATAAGTTTCTTTTTTCTTCTTCAAGTGTATCAAACAGTTTCTTCAAGACCCCAATTTATAGTATTACATAGAGGAACTTCAAGAGGTATCATAAACACGACATTAACTCATGAGAAGGTGGGAAAGAATATGAGGGAGTGGATGATCAATGAGAAGGTAGTGGAGGTATGAGAGTTACTACACTTAAAGGAGAAATTATACCAAGAAGTTATGGACATCCGCATTATTATAATTATTTACAACACTCCCCCTTGGATGTCCATTGGGAGATAATGTGCCTCGTTAAAACCTTACTAAGAAAAAAACCTAATCATAGTAAAGGAAAATGAGTACACATATATTCTTATCAAAATTTTTTGCTTCCTCGTTAAAGGCCTTTACAGAAAAATTCATTAAACCTAGGCCAAGAGAAAAAGAGTGTAACACGTATTTTACTCTCCCTAATGCAAACATCATTTCATTTCCCAGAGATGACGTATTCCAATCTTGAATACCAGCTTCTCAAATGTTGAGGTTGGTAATGCTTTAGTGAATAGATCTACAAAATTATCGTCTGAACGATTTTCTTGAACATATATTTCACCTTTCTTCTCAAGATCATAAGTGAAAAAGGATTTTGGTGAAATGTGTTTTGTTCTGTCTCCTTTAATATAGCCTTACTTCAACTGAGTTATACATGCAACATTATTTGTATAAAATGTAGTTGGAATATCCTTACTCAAAGGAAATTCACATATTTCCTAAATATGTTGAGTCATTGATCTCCACCAAACACACTCCAGGCCCGCTTCATGAATGACAATGATTTCTACATGATTTGAAGAAGTTGCAGCTAATGTTTGCTTCATTGAACTCCATGATATAATTGTGCCTCTATATGTAAATAAATTACCTGTCTGGAATCGAGCCTTATATTAATCAGACAAGTATCTTGCATGTGTATAACCAATCATTTCAGACCTTAATTCATTAGAATAAAATAATCTCAAGTCAATGATTTCCTGAAGATATTTGAATATATGCTTGACACCATTCCAATGTCTTTTTGTTGGGGAAGAGATGAATCTTGCCAATAAACTTACCGCAAAATAAATATCTAGTCAAGTATTATTGACAAGATACATTAGTGCCATGATTGCACTAAAATATGGAGTTTCATCACTAAGAAGCTTTTCATCACTTTCTTGAGGTTGAAATGGATCTTTGTTTATATCAAGCGACCTCACAACCGTTAGAGTATGATAACGCTCAACTTACATTTCAATTTAGTGCAAGACGGTTGTCATCAATATATTTACCCAACTTTGGAGTCGGGGTCAAATCCACAGGGAATAATGTTAGTGGCGATTAAACTAATTTGAAACTATAGCTACAAGTTAAATTCAAACAAAGGATACAAAAAGAAAGTCAAATCGGGGTTTTTAGTTTAACAAGTAATTGTTGGTCACTTTAATTTTAGTGTTCGTAATCAAGAGTTTATGGAAAAACCAGAATTATGTTCACTAGGGCTTTTGGTACTTGATAGATTCTACTAGTGGTTCAGGATTCTCACGGTAGGTAAGATAACAAGTTATCTTTATTGATGTTATGATTAAATATTTATCGACCTACTTAAGCATTTAATTACCTAATCCTCTCAGACTTAGGGAATTTATATCCATGACCAGATTTTACCTCAAGTTAATCAACCTTGTTACAGCGCTGATTATTAAATGGAGTATTTCCAAATCTGTGTTGATAATTCACTTCCGCCTATATTTGATTTCTTTCTCAAGCAAATCAAAGTCGGTGTTATCTGTCATTTGCAACCAACAGGCAATAATTAAAACCTCAGAATTATCAAGAAATCCTACCACCTTGTGAATCTTGAACACTAAGCATATTATCAAGACCTAACTTTAGATCTCATAGTTTAGGTTAAAGGAATTTAGCCACTCATGACGTAATAATCGAAGAAACTAGATGAATTAATGCTTTGAAAGATAAACTTACCATAAGATGAAACGAAACTAGAGATTCTCAGATTAAATCACAAAGGAAATCCCAAAATAATGAATATAATCTCTTCAAAGTAATTGCTTTTTCAAGCCAAGAATTTAGAGAGAGAAAGTATCAAAGTATTGTATCTCCAAACTCAAGGTGCAGAAATCCTCCCTTAGAAAAACCCTAAACAATGCTTTAAATAGTTAAGCCTAATTGTGGAAACAAAATAATAAAGTTTAGAGGTTTCTCGGATTAGGTGACGCCAATCGTGATAACTTATCAGGAGGCTGACGAATTATCACAAATGTCGTCAGCCCCTTCTTCAGATTTGCATCTTCTGCTTAAGGCTGGTGACAAACTTGACGTCCTATCAGACTCTTAACAGCCTATCACAAAATATCGTTAAATCTCTGCTTCATTTCTCATGTGCTGCCCTAGGCTGGCGACATTCTTGATAGCTTATCAGCTCCTTGACGACCTATCACAAAATATCGTCACAACTTCCAACTTAGGCCAATTTCCTGTCTATGGCTGACGATGATCTTGACAGCTTATCACAAGGCTGACGACTTATCACAAATATCGTCAGCCACACTTTGCCTTTATTTTCTTCCGATTTCAGCTCATTTGCTTCCATTCTTGTTGGCTCTCTAGCATCCTTCTTCTGCAAAATCGAACATAAAATAATCAAAAACAACAAAAAGTTGCTTAAGACTTCACAATTATTTTTAGTTAAAAGTCTCAAATGTGTTAGCGTTAGCTCACACATTAGGTACTCAATGAATGTGATTTATCCATATAAAATCTCTTTAAAATCTTTTCTATGTAGTTGATTGATGGACAAAAATTCTATTTGTCAAATTCTCAATCTTTAGGCCAAGACAAAATTATCTTTCCTAGATCTTTCATTTCAAATTCTTTCTTCAAACACTCAACAACTTTTGAAAGCTCTTTAGGAGTGTCAATAATATTTAAGTCATAAGCAAATTCAGATTCAGACCTTCTTATAAAAAACACAAGGGAAAATAGAATAATTTTTGTACCTTTCTTTTAACAAATATTTGCTAACACGATTGTACCACATCCGTCCTGATTGTTTCAATCCATATAAGGATTTCTAAAACTTTATTGAGCAAATTTCATGGGAACTTTTATATGCTTCAGGTACTTTGAATGCTTCTGGGATTTTCATAAAAATATCATTGCCTAAAGAGCCATACAAATAAGTTGTGTCAACGTTCATTAGGCGCATATAAAATTTTTCATAAACTGTCAAATTTATTATATATCTGAACGTAATTTCATCGACCACAGGAGAACATGTCTTCGCATAGTCAATGTCAATCCTTTGCGAAAAACCTTATGCCATTAGTCATGTTTTATATTTTACTATTTTACCTTTTTTAGTTAGTTTTAGCACAAAAAGTCATTTGTACCCTGCTGACTTAACACCTTCAGGTGTTCAGACTATTGGTCCAAACACTTCACGTTTTTCAAGTGAAGTTAATTCCGCTTGAATTGCATCCTTTCATATTGGTCAATCATTTCTCTGTCTACATTCATTGATAGAATTTGTTTCTAAATTCTCATCTTGTTGCATTATTCCAGTATCAACATTGTAAGCAAAAATATTATCAACCACAATATTATTTCAATTTCACTTATTTCTCGCCGAGACATAACTTATTAAAATTTCTTCATTCTCATTAGTTTCAGGTATTTTAACCTCCTGAGTGGTCTTATCATTTGTTAAATCTCGAGGCTATTTTTGACCAATTGCCACCATATCGTGATCATTCTGATTATTTTTTTGAGGATTTTTATCCTTGATCAATTGGTCTGTAACGTTTCAAATATTTCCTTGGCTAATTTGTGTTAATTGCTTGTCCTATCGGGATATCAACTCAAACTGAAGCAATTCAGCTGGAATATAAGATCTAGTAATCCTTTAAAGGTTAGTAAATGCATATGGTAGCTGATTTACAATATTTTGCAAGTAAATTATCTTTTGAACCTCTTGCTCACATTGATTTGTTCGAAGATCTAAATGAGATAGTGATAATGCATTTTAATCTATCTCATGTTTTAGCTTCTTATGTTCTCCCCCTAATGTTGTTTATACTAATTTATCAAAATTACAATCAGCAAATCTTGATGTAAGCAAATCTTCTATCATAGGTTTCAAATATTTTATAATGAAAGGAGATTCATACCCAACATATATCTCCAAGTTTTTTTAGAGTCTCATCTTTGTGCGTTGTGGTGGAGAAGTTGGAACATATACCGCACAACCAAAAATTTTAAGATGAAAAATATTTGGTTCTTGACCAAAAGTCAACTCTAATGAGGAGAATTTATGATAACCGATTGGCTCTATACACACATGTTCCGCTGCAAACAAAATAGCATACCCCCATATTGAAATAGGAAGTTTTATCCTCGTTAACATTGGTCTAGCTATCAATTGAAGACGTTTGATCAATGATTCTACTTGACTATTTTGAGTGTGAACATGAGTAACCGGATGTTCAATTTTTATTTCAGTGGACATACAATAATCATTAAAGGACTGAGATGTAAACTCACCAGCATTATCAAGACGAATAGTCTTTATTGAATAATCTGAAAATTGAGTTTTTAACCTTATTGTTTGAGTCAACAATCTCACAAAAGTCATATTGTCAGTTGATAATAAGCACATATGTGACCTTCTTGTAGATGCATCTATCAAGATCATATAATATTTGAAAGATTCACATGAAGGGTGAATTGGTCCACATATATCACCCTGTATACATTTTAAAAATGCAGGGGATCCAATCCCAATCTTAGCTACTTATGGGTTTAATAATAAACTTTCGCTAAGAACAAACAATACAAGAGAATTCCTTTGTTTGAAAAATCTTTTAATTCTTTACAATATGACCATGTGAATTTTCAATAATTCTATGCATCATATTAAAATTGCGATGACCCAACCGGTCATGCCAAATAAGAAAATCATTAGAATTTATAAACCTTTTATTTATTATGGCATGTGATTCAACCATACAAATACTTGTATGATATCTAGAAGAAAGTGCAAATAGTTTTTCATGCATAATATTTTTCTCTATCTTTATTGTAGTAATATAAAGGTATTCAACCTTTTCCTTCATTTGAAGTCTCAATATGATAGCTATTTTTGCGAATAACCTTGAAACTTAACAAGTTTCGTTGAGGTTTACTACAATATAATGCATTATCAATGGCCAATATTGTTCCCCCAAGTAGTAATAATGCTGCTTTTTCAGAGCCCTCAATTAATTTTATACTACCAGATATTGTATTAACATAAGCCCTTTCCATAATCAAATTAGAGAAATATTTCTTTTTTCTTAATATAGTGTGAGTTGTAGCGGACAAGTTGCGGGAGGTTCATTTGAGATGGTTTGGACACATGATGAGGAGGGGCACGGAGGCATCGGTTCGTAGGTGTGAGAGGCTTGCTTTGGATGGTTTCAGATGGGGCAGGGGTAGGCTGAAGAAGTATTGGAGAGAGGTGATTAGGAAGGACATAGAGCAGTTACGGATTACTGAGGACATGACCGTAGATAGGAAAATCTGGAGGACGCGTATTAGGATGGAAGGCTAGTGCCATTTTGGGTAGGTAGGGTAGGACATTACTTGGTGGGTATAGTATTCTTATTATGATTTCTTATTGCTTGTAGTATTACGATTGTTTACTAGTCTTTGTTTACTCATTCCCTATATGTGGCGTCTCTATGTTTTGTCTTACTCTAGGTTTTTTTGTATAACTTTGATTACTATTTCTTGTCTTGAGTCGGGGGTCTATCGGAAACAACCTTGCTACTTCCCCGAGAGTAGCGGTATGGACTGCGTCCATCTTACCCTCCCCAGACCTTACTATGTGGAAATACGCTGGGTTTGTTGTTGTTGTTGTTGTAGTGTGAGTTGTAGCATAAACAAGAAGGCACATATCTTCATTACTCATGTTTGATTCAATTGAAGATTGGAGAAATTTTAGTATCTCATCTTTGTTACTTTAAGTTCAACAATCTTGTTGGGCTCAGCCAGCATAACTGCACTATTATATGGTTTGATATTGTCCATTTTGGATCAAGTTCATAGAGTTTTCTCAAAAGATATCACACGTCTTTTTTAAACTAACTTCTATGTGGAACATCACCATGGTTCCATGAGTCACCTAAATTTACTGTGTGTCATCCACATCATATCTGTATTTTATGGAGACCAAAACCTACAACTAGCTTCTTCTTATATGTGCATCTCCATGCTCATAAGATATGGAAATCGAGTCTTACACCCCATTAGTCTTCCACGCTCATCCCCCCAAACCTGGGCTCTAGCTTCTTCTTGTATGTGCATCTCCAAGCTCATAAGGTAAGCAAATCGAGTCCTGCACCCTATCAGTCTACCACACTCATCCTGCCAAACCTGGGGGATAGTGTATTTGAAAATTTTAATATTATTATATTAATTTAGCTCATAAGAATTGAAGTGTCATTATGTTTCTTAAGTTACAAATGCATTACTTTTAGCATTAGTTTCTAAAGTTACCGAAAACCTCTTCAGCATTATTGATCACATTACTTTATCTTAATGTACTCCATATTATGGTCACTTTAAAGACAATAGAACATGGGTGTGGGCTTGCAATTTCATTCGAGTTAAATGGCATTATATGTCTTATTTCAAACCGTCTCTTAATGCTGCATAGCATTTGTTTCTTAAAATTTATGAGGGCTACAAGGTTTTTTTGGCTCATATACTGCACCAATTCATTAATAGCATGGAGTGACTTTTTGTTTTCTCATAACTCCTATAACTCATGTGGCCATTTAATCCTTGTAATTCTTGTAACCTCCTTCACATTTATCTTACCATTCATTTTCTATTCATTGAATGAAAGATTTCCTCTCCTATAAATAGAGGTGGTCTTGCATGGTTTTGAAATACACAAGATAATAGAGATTTAATAAAAGTTAGTAAAATGAAAGTTTAATAGTTGAAGGAAGGTGTTTTTTTTGTGGAGTTTTGAACTCAACTCTTGTCCAGAGTTGTTGAGTTATTGTAAGAAAGCTGTTGTTTCCTGGAAGGGACAAGTCAAGAATATTACTATTGGACCGGTGAAACATTCGCTGCAGTGGGCTTGAATCTCCTTAAAGAGAGCGAGATATCCATGCCTCAGCCAAAGAAGAAGATATTCTTTTTATTTTCTTCACTTGTAATTTTCAGTTGTAAGTTTATTGTAATTTCACCAACACTGGGCTCTAGCTTCTTCTTGTATGTGCACCTCCAAGCTTATAAGGTAAGCAAATCGAGTCCCGCACCCTATTAGTCTACCACACTCATCCCGCCAAACTTGAGCTCTAGCTTATTCTTGTATGTCCATTTCCAAGCTCATAAGGTAAGCAAATCGAGTCCTGCACCCATTAATCTGCCATGCTTATTCCACCAAACCTGGGCTCTGAAAATAGTGGTTGGGCTCAACATATTCCGCTTTAAGTCAAGTTCGCACGGTTTTTGCCAAAAAGTCTCACCCCACTATGAGATTCTATACCTTTTATGTATCTTTCCAATCTTTTCAGCTACCAATGTGAAACTTTTGTTCGTACACTCAACAAATATGTCTAGCTTGAATTACTAAAATATTTCTCTGATCATAGACTCTGTTCATATGAAGGAATTTTGTGAGCTCAAGTTAATACTACAAAGAAAAATATACCAAAATTTTGCAGTCATGAATGATAGAGCTTATAATTATGTAGATTATTAAGTATATCCTTCCTGATCTTTTTATTATATACGTTATAACTCTCTCCTCCAGTTATAGTACTTTTTGTTATTTTCCTTCTACGGGTACTGGAATCTGTATTAAAACAACAACAACAACTTCATAACAAGTTCATGTATGAACGAGAATAATTTTGAAGTTCTTTAACACCATCAACACAAGATTATTACTAATCTATCCATGAAGTGTGTTAGATATTAAAAAATAGATGAAATAGAAATTTTAGACCAAGTCCCCCGAGTTTAAGGAGTGTCCTTAAGGAATAATTCTCCTCACTGTACCCGAGGTTATGGAATTTTTCTCCCAGGATAAAATGGCCTTCAATTCAAATATAGCAATACCTCAAATAATTGGATTCCACTAATGCACTCAACAATTTGAATGATCACACAAAATATTTTTAAGAGAAGAAAAGTTTTTGTATTCTGAAAATTTCGTATCTAAACCTGTGAATGAAAGAAGGTTTATATAGCCATAAAATTCCTCTTCTGAAAAGAGGCAATGGTTCACTTCAAAGGTTGCATCTTTTCTGGAAAATCATGTCTGTTTGTCAAAAGAGTATGTCTATTCTAAACAGGCATATCATTTCATAAAGCAGTGTGTCATTTTGTTGAAGGATTGCATCCTTCTAAAGGATCATTTTAAAACAGTGCATCTTTATGAAGCATCCGTTCAGTTCAAAACAACTTTGCATGTTTCAAAACACTACTGAAGTGCATATAAATAGAGTATTAAACACAGAAAATATTTACTGCGTTATTCATTTTTCTCTTTGGTATTTTTCAGAATTCAAATAAATTTTGTTCAAAAAGATAGATATCATCGATCGATCATTTGACAAATCCAAATCCAAATTCAAAGTCGAAGCCGAGACGAGCGAACGACGGCGACGACGACGTGAGGCATCTCTTATTTCATGCCTCACTTACCATGTGGATTAAGTGTTAATTATTATAAACACTCCAAAGTTCTCTTTTCCCACCAATGAGGGAGAATTAGTGACCTTTCTAATTTGGGAGTACACCTTTTAAATTGGTGTCTCCTTCCTTCCACCGTTTTCTCTCTTTTTTCCATTCACACCTTTTTCATACATATTGAACCCAACAATACCCCACATGAATGGGGAATGTCTATTTTTTCCTAAATTTTTTATGGAAAAGTATGTGAACATCAAGCAAAGACTGATTGCATCTGGATAAGTTGGTTTCCTTTTGAACTTTCCGTAGTGAACATGCATCGGATGCACTTGGTCAATCAGTAGATTTGATATCTTTAAATTGTAGAGCTTTAATGTACACCTAGACAACATATATCACACAACCAATATTTTACCATTTATGGTTCTCATGGTTTTATTCGTTTCAGCCATGAACATGTCCCGATTTCATGAGAGCTTAGAGAATAGGCCTTTACTAACATTCTCCTTGAAGCGGATTCCACTTCACTCTTACATAGGTGATTTCTAAACATTCAATTATATAGATTAAACTATTTGGTCAAATCTACCAAATTTAGATAATCATTAAAAAACTTTTCACCTTAAGTCTTATCCTAGTTTATGATACATTGTCTACATCATGAGAATGGGTTGGGTAATTGACAATGTTAAACTTGTCAGACACAACTTTGTTTGATCTCCTTGAACCTAGCTCTTGGGATCTGTAGTCTGCTAGGTAGAGTTACCGCCATGCTGACTTGTCCTAGGCCTTAAACCCATTCCCTTGGATGTCCTTTCCACTCCTTCTTTAGATAGGCCTTTTGTAAGTGGATCCGACACATTATCCTTTGACTTTACATAGTCAACTATGATAATTCCACTAGAGAGAAGTTCCCTAACGGTATTGTGTCTTCGTCGTATGTGACGAGATTTACCATTATACATCATGCTCCCTGCCCTACCTATTGCCACTTGGCTATTACAGTGTATACATACTGGTGCCACTGGCTTGGGCCAAAATGGAATGTCTTCGAAGAAATTCCGGAGCCATTCTACTTCTTCACCAGCTTTATCTAATGCGATAAATTTAGATTCCATTGTGGAGCGAGCAATACAAGTCTGTTTGGTAGATTTTGAAGAGACTGCTCCTCCACTGATAGTAAATACATATCCACTTGTGAATTTTACTTCGTTCGATCCGGTGATCCAATTTGCATCAATATATCCTTCAAATACCGCAGGATATTTATTATAATGCAAGGCATAGTCTTGAGTGTATTTAAGATACCCCAAAACTCTTTTCATTTCCATCCAATGAGGTTTGTTGGGATTACTTGTGTACCGACTTAATTTACTAATAGCGCATGCTATATCTGGTCGTGTATAGTTCATTAGATATATTAAATATCCTAATACTCTTGTGTACTCTAATTGTGAGTCACTTTCACCTTCATTCTTTCGAAGTGCAAAGCTTACATCCAATGGAGTCTTGGCAATACCGAATTCCATATACTTGAACTTGTAAAGTATATTTTTGATATAATGACACTATGACAATGCCAACCCTTATGGAGTTCGATGGATTCTTATACCTAAGATCACATCTGCAACTCGAAGGTCTTTCATATCAAACTTGCTCTCAAGTATTCGTTTTGTTGCATTTATATTAGAAATGTCTCTACTGATGATCAACATATCATCCACATATAAACATACAATGACTTGGTGATTTGGAGTGTCTTTAATATAAACACATTTATCACATTCATTTATTTTGAATCCGCTTGCCAACATGGTTTGGTCAAACTTCTCATGCCATTGTTTATTTACTTGCTTTAGTTCATACAATGACTTAATAAGTTTACACACCTTATTCTCCTTTCCTAGAACCACAAAACCCTCAGACTGTTTCATGTAAATTTCTTCCTCTAATTCCCCATTTAGGAATGCGGCTTTTACATCCATTTGATGGATTTGAAGATCATATACCACCTCCAAGGCAATTAACATTCTAATCGATGTTATCCTTGTTACTAGAGAGTATGTATTGAAGTAATCAAGGCCTTCTTTTTGTTTGAAACCTTTTACTACAAGTCTTGCCTTGTATTTATCAATAGTGTCATCCGCTTTCATCTTCCTTTTGAAGATCCATTTAGAACCTAAAGATTTATTTCTGGGAGGAAGATCAACCAATTTCTATGCATGGTTGCTTAAGATTGAATAAATCTCACTATTGACTGCCTCTTTCCAAAAGGATGAGTTCGAAGATACCATCACTTTCTTAAATGTTTGAGGCTCATTTTCTAAGAGAAATGTTACAAAATTCGATCCAAATGAAGTAGGCGTTCTTTAACGTGTACTATGCCTTGGATTTTCTTTATTATGTATATTCTCACTTAGTTCATCTCGAGGTCGTTTAGATCCCCCACTAAACTTTTCATGTCTAGTTTTATATGGAAAAATATTTTCAAAGAATTCAGCATTATCTGATTCAATTATCGTATTTTCATTAATGTCCGGATGTTTGGATTTATGAACCAAAAATCGACATGCTTTACTATTTTTAGCATATCCTATGAACACACAATCCACTGCCTTAGGTCCTATCTTTACCCTTTTAGGCATAGGAATTTGGACCTTTGCTAGACACCCCCACACTTTGAAATATTTCAAGTTGGATTTTCTTTCTTTCCATTTTTCATAGGGAATTGATTGTGTCTTACTAGGGGGAACTCTGTTGAGTATACGATTGGATGTAAGGATAGCCTCCCCCATAAGTTTTGCGGTAAACCAAAACTTATAAGCAAGGCATTCATCATCTTCTTCAAAGTTCGGTTTTTTCTTTCCGCAATTCCGTTAGATTGAGGTGAATACGGGGCCATAGTTTGATGGACAATTCCATTCTCTACACATATTTTGGTGAAAGGAGATTCATATTCTCCACCCCTATCACTTCTTATCATTTTTATCTTTTTATCTAACTGATTTTCAACTTCAGTTTTATATTTTCTAAATACATCTATGCTTCATCCTTATATTTAGCGAATAGACATAACAATATCTAGTGCAATCATCAATAAAAGTTATGAAATACTTTTTCCCACCACGTGATGGTGTTGACTTCATATCACAAATGTCAGTGTGTACTAAGTCTAAAGGATTGAAATTTCTTTCAACAAACTTATAAGGATGCTTTGCATACTTTGATTTCACACACGTTTGACACTTTGATTTATTGCACTTAAAGTTTGGCAAAACTTCTAAGTTAATCAGTTTTCATAATGTTTTGTAATTAATATGGCCTAAACGTTCATGCCATAAATCATAAGACTTAAGAAAATAAGAAGAATTTTAACTTTTATTGATTTCAACAGTCATTACATTCATCTTATAAAGGCCCTCGGTGAGATAGCCTTTTCCTACATACATTTTTCCTTTGCTAATTATAATTTTTTCAGAAACTGTTACACATTTAAATTCGTTCTTGTCTAGAAGTGAAATAAAAATTAAATTCCTACGTAACTCCGGAACATACAAGATATTGTTAAGTATCAAAACCTTTCCTGAAGTCATTTTCAAGCATATTTTTCCTGTTCCTTCTACCTTAGCAGTAGCGGAGTTAGCCATGTAGATCATTTCTTCTACTTGAGCTGGTGCGAATAATGAAAACAACTATTTGTTGGCACATACATGGCGGGTGGCACCAGAATCCATCCACCATTCGCGAGGATTCCCCACTAAGCTGCATTCTGAGAACATAGCACACAAATCATTGCATGCTTTGGTGGATTCAATCATATTTGCTTGATCCTTTTTCTTGCCTTTCTTTGGGGCACGACAATTCGTGGACTTGTGTCCAATCTTGCCACAATTGAAGCATTTTCTCTTGAATTTCTTCTTGGGTTGATTGCTTCCCTGTTCAACCTTCTTCCTTTTCTTAGAATTATTTTAGTCATCTTCCACAATATATGCTCCATTAATTGCAAAATTCCCTTTTGACCTTCTCTCGACAGCCTTATTATCCTCTTCAATACGTAGTCGAACAATAAGATCTTCGACAGTCATCTCCTTGCATTTGTGTTTCAAGTAGTTTTTGAAGTCTTTCCACATAGGTGGTAGCTTCTCAATGATCGCTGCTACTTGAAATGTATCATTCACAATCAAACCTACAAAACAGTTTATGTGAGTACTAAGAACATTTTTACTTTGTTCAACTAAGGTATTTTTCAAAGATATACCTTCTGCTAGGAGATCATGAATGATTACTTGCAATTCCTGCACTTGAGAGACAACCGATTTGCTATCTATCATTTTAAAGTTCAAGAACCTTGCAACAAAGAATTTCTTAATTCCCGCATCCTCTGTCTTGTATTCTTATTCTAGTGCCCCCCCACAATTCCTTCGATGTCTTAGTTCCACTGTAAACATTGTAGAGGTCGTCTTGGAGACCACTTAATATATAATTCCGGCAAAGAAAGTCCGAGTGCTTCCAATCCTCTACAATTATGAAACGCTCTTTGTCCGAGGTTCCCTCGGCCACCTCAGGAGCATCCTTACTAGTGAACTTTTGGAGACATAAAGTGGGGAGGTAAAAGAACATCTTTTGCTGCTATCTCTTAAAGTCGATGCCCGCAAACTTTTTGGGCTTTTCCGCAGGTGCCATATGTTGCGGAGCATTTGCGTGGCTTGTTGTAGCAATGCTAGTCGCCGCCATAGTCGTAGAATCATCATGCATTTGACTTTCGGTTGCCATTTTTCTGTCACCACAAGACAGTAAATTTAATATATCAAAATACTTAATAAAAAAAATGCAGCAACTTTAAACACTTCTTGTTTCTAGTTAACAATGAAGTTTTTATTACTTTCAATTGTCAACCGAGTGAATTTTAAACTTGTGATGAAGATTTTATGTCTTCTAATCACTAGTTAAATTCAAACGGATCCAAAAACTTGTAATACAGATTCTAAATTATTCCTTAAGATTGTTATTTTTCTGCTACGGGTATTAGAATCTATATTAAAACAACAACAATAACTTCATAACAAGTTCATGTATGAACAAGAACAGTTTTGAAGTTCTTTAACACCTTCAACACAAGATTATTACTAATCTATCCAAGAATTGTGTTAGATATCAAAAAATAGATGAAACAGAAAGATAGATCTCATCGATCAAATCCGCTGCGGCTGTCGAAGCCGAGCGAGCGACGACAATGGCAGCGCGAGACATCTCTTATTTCTTGCCTCACTTACCATGTGGAGTAAGTGTTCATTATTATAAACACCCCAAAGTTCCCTTCTCCCACCAATGTGGGAGAATTAGTGAACTTTCCAATTTTGGAGTACACCTTCTAAATTGATGTCTCCTTCATTCCACCATTTTCTCTCTATTTTCCATTCACACCTTTTTCATACATATTGAACCCAACACTTTCCACAAGTAGCATGGAAGTTGAAGGTAAATAATTTCCCTTCTATTGCTTTTGTCTTTTCTTTTAAATTAAATTCTGCAATGAATTGCATTGGATTAATAATAATACCTATATTTATGAGTTGAAATTAAAAAGAATGTGCATTTTTGTAGGAATTACAATTCAAGAAAGGGGGATGACACACTCCATTGGCATTGATATTGAGCTTACCTCAACAAATGACCAAATCCCTCTGCTTTTTCAAATTGAAAAAGATAGGTCTCTCTCTCAACTATACAAAACACTTTTCTATGTAATTAGTAGTTTTTGGTTTGAATTAAATATACAGATTATGAAACCTAAAGTTTTTTATATCATCAAAATAATTTTCTTGTATCCTATTATTTTGTTACATACGTCGACATGGATTTCAAAAGATTCTAGAATTTTTTAAACTTGCTTCCTTTCAAATAATTTTAGGTTTACCTCATGGTCCTATAACATTTTTACCAATTTTGATTTTACACGTATAAGCCGGTGTATGAAGGCCTGTTCACAGGTCAAGCAACCCAAACATATGCTTTAGGCCTCACCATTCTGGGGGCTCAAAAATTCATTATTGATACATGTAACTTGAAAAGAAAATAATTTTAAAAATATAATTTTCATTTTCTTAATAAAGGAATCATGAGATCTATGAGATACTTTAGGAAGTGAATAGTTTGGGGAATCTCTCCTATTACTTAGTGTGAAAGCCCCCCTCCCCTGCGGTCGATTTGAAACGAACTTGAAACGAATTTTGAGATTCATCTTGAGTTCTACACTGATTAATGATGCGATGGGGGAAGTTTTTCTGCTCTTTTATCCCTTTCCCTACTTGTCCTCACCTTTTTATTCCTTGTTTTTCACAATATATCTTTATACCGTAGAAGGTGATATATTACTTGGTATACTTAATCATACAAAATGATTTGATTTTTTTTTGGAATGCCTATATTAAATATAAAATAATGTTACAATTTTCACGATAAATGTCTTAGTGGAAAGAAGTTTTTCAAAAATAAAATTCATAACATCTTATCTAAGGTCAACAATATTTCAAGAGAGATTAAATAAATTAACGCTATTATCAATCAAAAAAAATTATTAGAAGCAGTCAATTATTAATAATTTTGCATTTAAGAAAGCTAAAAATAAATAATTTAAAATAAATTATAAATAATTTTTTCTTATCAAAAAACTTAAGCCTCTTATTAAATTTTCACTTTATGCCACAAATATCGTAGAACCACCCTTATGGTGCATTTGTAGCTCAGCATAGGATAGGACGAAACCACGCCCTTGCGGTGCATTTGTAGCTCGGCTAGGATAGGACGAAATACTTAGGAGCCGTTTGGTAGGATGGATTATTTTCATAATCCATGAATTAAATGGTTGGATTATTTAATACATTATTTGGTAGTAAATTTGGAGCAATATATAACTAATACATGGATTAGTTATACACCGTACGTGGTATTGTAGATGTATAACTAATACACCCAATTTGATGGGATTAGTAATCCATGGATAAATATGTGTAAAGATAAAAATGTCCTCAAATTTCTTTAATTTTTTACTAAATCATTTTCAATTTATTCAATGTGAGTTACTTCTTTTCAATTTATCAAGATAATAATACCCCTCCAAATAATTTTAGTAATAAAAAAACTTCTCCATTAACTTAAAAAATATTTATTGGTCAAAATTCAAAAACAAATTGCATGATTGCATACAAGTTTTAATTTTGTAAATAGGATATTCATAAATAAAAATAATTTTTATAATTAAATATAAAAAATATTTAAAACTACAGTATTTTTTATGAAAAAAAAAAAAGAAATCCATGTGTCATTCATTAATTTGTCTATTTGACATGTTATCTTTTTTGAAAAAAAAAAAGAAGAAGAAGAAATCCATGTGTCATTCATTAATTTGTCTATTTGACATGTTATCAACGATAAGAGTTCACACGTGAGGTTAGTGAGAATATATTTGTAAAATGGTTCAGCAATTGTAGAGCCCTGCCTCTGTATATATATATAATGGAAAATCTGTAAAGATATAAGTACATCATTCTCTACCAATAACTACAACTTATATAAGAGATAGATACAAATAAATAAGAGTCCTAATACGCTCCCTCAATCTGAACAGATAGAAATAACGGACAGATTGTCTCATAAAATATAAAATTGAGATGAGGATAATCCTTTTATCAAGATATCAGTAAATTGTAAGTGAGTGGGCACATATTGAACAACGAGATCTCCTTGAGCAACTTTAGTGTGAGCGCAATGAAAATCTACATCAATATATTTAGAGCGATCACGAAACACCGGATCGCAAGTCATATTCATAGAGCTAACATTATCACATATCACATGAACTGGTTCCCAAAGGAATACACCAAGCTCAGAAAAAAGATGCTGAATCCAAGTAGTTTCAGCAATAGTGTAGGCAATCACCCTGTACTCTGCTTCAGTAGAGGATCTAGAGACAGTTGGTTGCTTCTTTGTGCGCCAAGTGATAAGATTATCACCCAAAATATAGCAAATCCAGTAATGGAACGTCGACTATCAAGGAAATCAACCCAATCAACATTAGAATAGGCAACCATTGTAGCAACAGGTGAAGATGCTTTGAGAAAAATACCATGGGTAATAGTACCCTTCAAGTACCTGAAAATACACTTCACAGAGTGCAGATGAGTGGTACGAGGAGCATACATAAACTGCGAGACAACACTTACATCATAAGCAATATCAGGATGAGTCAAAGATAAATATTAAAGTGCACTTACCATGCTCCGATATTCAGTAGGATCTGAAAGTAACTCACCATTCATAAGAGAAATAGAAGTCCGGGAAGCAAACGGGGTGCGAACAGGATTGCAAGTGTACATATGGAGCTTAACCAACATATCAGAGACATATTTTTATTGAGATAGATAAAGACCATCAGATATACGGGTAACATGGATACCAAGAAAGTAATGAAGATCACCAAGATCTTTCATGGAAAATTGACGTGAAAGACACCGAATGAAATTATCAACTAGAGAAACATGACTTCCAGTAAGAATAATATCATCAACATAGAGTAATAAAATGAGAGTACCAGATGAACCCTTAAGAATAAACATAGAAGAATCTGATTTACTACAAATAAACACATAAGCCAGAAGAAATGTACTAAAACAATGAAACCAAGCCCAAGGAGCTTGTTTTAACCCATAAATAGCAAACAATAAAACCAAGCCCAAGGAGCTTGTTTTAACCCATAAATAGCTTTGATTATTTGCAAACGTGATGAGGATAGTCCAGATGAACAAAGCTCGGAGGTTGTTTCATGAACACCTTTTCACGAAGCACACCATGTAAAAGTGCATTTTTAACATCTAGTCGACGAATTTACTATAAAAAAGAGATGGCAAGAGAAAGGATAATATGAACTATTGTACGACTTACAACGGGACTAAATATTTCATGGTAGTCAATACCAGGTTGTTAATAAAACCCTTGTGCTACAAGACGCGCCTTTAATCGCTCAGTAGAACCATTCGAATTATATTTAATGGGATAAACCCATTTACAATCGACCAAGATCATGTTAGAATTATAAGGGATGAGAACCCAAGTTTGATTATCCAAAAGAACATTGAATTCATCGGCCATGACTACTTTCCACTTTGGATTCTTTACTGCTTGAGAGAAACATGAAGGTTCGATGTCAGAGATGATTGAACTTAGGGAGAAGAGCATTTTAGGCTTAGAAATTTGAGATTTAGAGCGAGTTTACGTAGGATGAGCGACAACAATAAAGCTAGACGTAGAAGGAATAATAGAAGACATATGTGAACTTGACCTACCAGGAGACGTCTCGAAAGAGGAGGTTGCATTAGGAGACTGAATTATGGGATCAGCAGAAACGTCTAAAGAACCCAAAGAAGAAGAATCTATAGGAGTCCTAGAGGGAAAAGAAATCATATGAGACACACGTGGGTGTGAGGGTGAAATGACTACAAGGGAGTCAGATTGAATAGATGAAGATATAAAAGGATCACGAGATAACTCAGAATAAGGAAAGGCTAATTGATGATGTCATTCCCCTTTTTACCAAAAATATTAAATTTTAAGTTTGGAAAGGGTTTTAATATTAAGGGACAATAGAAAACAATTTGTTCCAAAAAGAACTTTTAACAATCAAAATTTAGGGTCGCCACTTGGCATAATCTAGTTTGCAAGTCACCTTTGGAAATCCTTTTTCAAAATAATTTTTGACTCTTTCAAAACTGGTCCACGAACAGAGATTTCAGTTAAGAAATTTTATTGACCGAGGAAAAGGTGTTAGGCATCCCTTGATCTCGTGGTTCAACCACGGTCGCTTCGTGGAGTATATAGGCTAATAGACACTATGAAGTGAATAAACCACATAAAACACATAAACCAAACAAAAGAAAATCCAAAATTTAATGTCAAGTCCAATTTATTACAAACCAAAATAAAAATGCTAAAATTAAAACCTAAACTATTCTATCTATCCTATACTATGCTTTACCCAATGCCTCGGGACTTGATCACGAACCTCCTTTACATACATGATACTTTGGGGAATTCCTCGGTGAATGAATATAATTTTTCTTCGGACATTCCCCGGCCAAATGAATACAAATGATCCAAATGCAATAAGACAAACCATTCAATAAACATTTTAAATATTCAATAATCCATAAGTTCTAAATTTGCCTACCCAAACCTAAGATTTGCCTATTGATTCTTGGCCTAGTACATGATGATACCATATTCAACCAAGATCAAAATTTGTTTTGATTTAAGCCAAAATCAATAAATCAACATAAACTAATGTTCACTTTTATCAATGTTTCAATTTCCACCCTTAACTTCATTTACGTCAAACGAGGTTAAATCCTTCAATTTAACCAATTCAAGAGGATCAATCGACCAATATCCACAATCATTTAGGATTCAAGCACAACCAAATTAGATAAAGCAAGATGCATATATTATGAATTCACCACAAAGTATCAAAAACTTAAAATTAATCGAAAATAAGATGAGAAGTTGATACAAGACAAACAAGGAAGACACGAAAAATACCCCAAATTAGTCTACAAATCTTAAGAATTCGAGGACCAAGATGGAGACCACTCTCGGATTCACTACAACAACAAAAATACAAGAATACAAAGGTGTTTTTGACACCAAAGCAGCCACCAAAATGTGAAGAACAAAAGAAGCTAGACAACAATATGATAAGAACAATAACTACAACAAATGTCTTGTACTAAACAAGAGGAAACAACACAAGATTACAATAAAAGAAAAAGGATAGATAGTAATCTTAAGAACCCAAGAGCCTATTCCACTCTTGGACCCTTAACACGACACACAACAAAAAAACTATCTCTTACATTGGTACAAGAGTGACCTCAATGTCCCAAGCATCTAATGTTTTCAAGCTTGAATCCAACCCGAGTGAATCCACACTCAATGTTGAAAACCCTAGTTACAAGTTTCGTCCATGGGGGCCTTTCTCTAAAGAGAAATATTTCTAAATGTTACAACTTCAATATCCAACAAAAACTAAGTAGTAAATGACCTAACATATTCGATTTATAGTAGGTTATAAAAATAGTGTGAAATGTCCAAAAGACCTCTTAGTTAAATGCTTCACTTTAGGCTTCCTTGGAGTATAGAATGTGGACTATTTTTGGAGCCTATTTAGGCCCTCTTTTTCACTTCATTTGAACACTCCAAGTCTTGAGTTCAGTACATCTCATATATGTCCACCTTCGTAGTCGTACTCATGTCATCCTCCCCTTCTTAAAAAGGGATTCGACCTTGAATCCTCTTCTTGCAAAATCAAAGAAGGACAAACAAGTAAAACATCCTCTTGTCATGAGGGTTAGGATTACCAAAATACACACATTACATGCCATACGAAGGTGGGACAAACTTGGAGTATACCTACGAGTCCTTTGTGTTGAACATGAAAACCTTAGTATAAATGGTACAAAGGAAGAGGTCATCATTAACAAAAAGAGACAAGGAAGAACCTTGCCTTTCTTCATTACCACCCACAATCAAATATTGCTTGTCGTCTTGACCAAGCATCAAGTGGGAAGTGTAGAAATTCCTACATTCCAGGAAGGTGCCGGGGTTAAATGAGAGAATTATCCAAGGGTCTAAGCCTAGGTTAGCCCTTCTTCCCCTAGAATGTCACTCCCACAACTACACATGACATTTTTCTTTAAGAGAAGACTAACATTAAAGAATAGAGAGACATGGCCTAGAAGTCCTACCTTAAAAAGACATATGCCATCAGTTATAACATTTCCATACACATGATCTCTATGAACAAAACTACTAACAAGGATTTTACCACACACGATGTTTAAAGAGTCACGTGCACCATCAAGATCAACTCTATAAACACCATCACTAACTTGAGATTTTTTAAGCAGGCCACACATATGCTCAAGTAGAGGAATACATTTATGAGTAAGTTGATCTTCATTCACATCCTCACTAGTTGTTGGCAACTCACATACCAAAGTAGACTCACCTTGGTTCGCACAAGGATCAACTAGTGTGTGATTACTCTTGTCAATTGGTAATAGAACCTTGTTCAAGTTATAAGGGCTAGCACTAGATGAAAATAAATCATCCTTACAAGAAGAATCAATTTTGTTATCTAAAGGATCAACTAGTGCTTGTATACTTACAACAAGAGTTTGGTCCTCACGTAACCTAACATTACCAAGAGTATCACCATAGGGAGACTCAAACATCTCTACTCTAGATAAATTCGCAACTACATCCAATTGGCCACTACTAGCCATAACACAATATTCTAAGTTCATAGGAGTGTAGGGAATAGTGTTTTTATCTCGTAGCTCATATGAGCTATGGCCTTTCTCTTGACTTGTGTCCGGGAAACCTACTTGCTCCCTTTGACCTACCATCGATCCAATCTTTCATTTGCCATAGATAGGTCTCGGGACATAGTGTCAAGGTAGGCCAAAATGACATTGGTGGAATTGTTATCCATGGGTTGAGAGGTGGAAGCCGCGGGTTACCTTGTAATTATACCTAAAAAAAAAAGAAAAAAAAGAATACACCTATAAAATAAAACACAAGTTAGTTCGAAAGAACCTCACCACACTCTCTCACACTTGATCGTCTCACACTTGGTTTACAAGTGTTGAAAACTGGCTTGTACTTCGCGAGTGATTGAGGGTCGAGCCTACTCTTGCCTAGAATAGATTTTTGTTTGAGTTGACTCAAGAAAAATTTGTTTACGGACTTGAACCAACAAGATACAATGACTTTACAAAAGAGAAAAGCACACAACAATGCTTAACACGAATAAACGGACACAAAGACAAGCTAACAATCTAGTAGATGAGTACTAGTTTGCCAATTAGTATTGGAACCAACAAAAGTGAAATGAAGGAATAACAAAAGGTAACTAAGAGATCAAAATTTTAAGCCAAAATTATTGCGTGAACAGTAATAATGATGATGTGGAAACACGTAATTGGTTGCGGTTTCTAACAATTTTTGTTGTCCAATCTCAAGTCTTTGGTTAATTTATAATTTAGGAATTGGAATTTGGTTAATGGAGGGAGGTACAAGTGTTGGAGCCCTTTTGAAATTCAAACACAAATAGTCTTGAATTGACTAGTACTTTTCCTCAAAATGTGGGTCCTTGTTTTATGGAAAATGGTTGAGATATGATTGACTAGTTGGTGAGTGATGGTAAGTCTTTCAAGACTAACAAAGTTCTCACACCTTTTTTTTTTCTCCTTTTTGGATCTAACTTTTACTCTATTTTAAAAAGATATGAAGGTTGTGAAGAACTTCAAGAACAACATCAAGAATCACCAAGAACAACCAACAACAATCTCCAAGACACCAACAATTTTCACACGGCCAACTTCCAATTTTCATAATACAATATCTTCAACACTTGGCCAAGACAACTACAACTTCAACAAAGTGGTTCTTAGGCCACCAATGAACGAAAATATCATGTGGCCAAGCTTAGAATAACAACAATATGAAGACCACAAGGCCAAAACAGTCCACCACAATAATGTTTTAACAATAATTCGGCCAAGCCTTATGTTCACAATAACAACACCAACAATGTAAGCTCAAACTTAGATTTAGACTCAAGAGTATCAGAGATGAATAAAACTAACACTATAAACAACAAAAAAAGTAAAAAATATAGTCCAAGACACAACATAACACAATTTCGGCCAAGAACACAAAATAGACAGATTTGCTTCTTTTTGATTTTTCAGTTTTCTAACATTCTTTTTTTTTTTTAATTTTCTATCAAGCAAGCCCAAGATTGATCTTATAAGAACAAGATTAAGCCAGACTATGATACCAAATGATACAAGACAAACAAGAAAGACACAAAAAACACCCCAAATTAGTCCACAAATCTTAAGGATCCGAGGGCCAAGATGGAGACCACTCTTGAATTCACTACAACAACAAAAATACAAGAATACAAGGGTGTTTTTGACACAAAATTAGTCACCAAAACGTGAATATTAGAAGAATCTAGACAACAATATGATAAGAACAATAACAACAATAAATGACTTGTACTAAACAAGAGGAAACACCACAAGATTACAATAAAAGAAAAAGGATAGATAGATAGACCAATGGTTGATATAATCTTAAGAACCCAAGAGCCTATTCCACTATTGGACCCTTAACACTACACACAATAAAAAACCTATCTCTTACATTGGTACATGAGTGACCTCGATCTCCCAAGCATCCAACATTTTCAATCTTGAATCCAACCCAAGTGAATCCACACTCAATGTTAACAACCCTAGTTACAAGTTTCAGCCATGGGGGCCTTTCTCTCAAGAGAAATGTTTATAAGTGTTAAAACTTCCATATCCAACAAAAACTAAGTAGTAAATGACCTAACATATTCTATTTATAGTAGGTTACAAAAATAGTGTGAAATATCCAAAGACCCCTTAATCAAATGCTTCACTTTAGGCTCACTTAGAGTGTATAATGTGGACTACTTTTGGACCCTATTTAGGCCCTCCTTTGCACTTGATTTGAACACTCCAAGTCTCAGGTTCAATACATCTCACATATGTCCACCTTTGTGGTCGTACTCGTTTCAGAAATGTACCTTAATGTTGCGTTCAATTAAAATTGCTCCTTCTGACTAGAACCACAATTGAATTCTCATATTGAACCTCAATTTAATAAACCCAACCTCTTTTTGCTTACCCAAATAGAATTCACAAAACCAAGAGACCCGTATGCAATTTTTGGTTGAATATCACCAGAATAAACTCAAATGATCAAGTTTTGGACTGTTTAATCACCGATTTTTGTTGTTTTTGGTGGTGATCGAAAAGAATAAGGAAAGGTCTGGTAAATTTTATTAGTGGATTTTGGGAGTTAGTCACTATTTTTCACTTCGTCAAAGGTATGACGAGCTTGGTGATGATGATAATTGCACGACTATATCATTTTTCGGTGAGAAATTGTCGAAAAAGTGAGTTTGCGATCAATGCGCTCCCTCATCTCTTTATTTTTTATCTACCTCTCTATTTCTGGTCCCCAATTTCTCTCTTTGTTCCTTCAATATGTTTGCTTTTTGTTCACTGTAATGGTGAGTGTGTGTATTTTTGTATTCTATTGTATGTGTATATATGTTTATTTATGTGAATCAAATGAAAAAATAGAGGCATGCCCATATGGAGTGGGATGGGTATGTGTATATTCCTATTTTTCCTTCAATTCTCCTCCTTCTCTGTTGTGTGGAATTATACGGTGTACTGTATCTATGATGTGTGTTTTTTTTAGATGTGTATTAGTGTGTGTGTGTGTGTTGAATGAATATCCGTGTATTATGTGAGTTTTTCGTGAGTGCTTTCCTTTTTGTGAGTATTTTTTTATGGTCAATCTTATTCTGTGAGGTGTCTGTTGTGTTATGAATTGTGCAGCTGTGTGTAAAATGTGAGGAGGTAAGGGTAGGGGGTATATAGGGTAGGGGTAGGGGTAGGGGTAGGGGATATATGGGTATGTGGGTAGGGTAGTGGTTGTTATTTTTGTTAGGGTGATGTGTCAAAAGTGAGGTATTTTTGTTAGGTTAGTTACTTTTTGTCTTTTATGGGGAGATTATTAAATGGGTAAGGGTGTGTGATAATGTGAGGCAAAAAGTGGATAAATTGGATTTTCGGGAGGTATAAAATTAGGTGTCTATATCTTACTCCTCTTTGGATGTAAACACAAAGTGTTTGCAGACAAAGAAGTAGACAACGAGATAGAATTTTGACCCGACCATTATTCGAATGGGAGAAATAGAAGGAAAGAATACAACTAAGCCTTGATTTTGGGCATCCTACCTATCCCCGGTTATGCAGGAATTAAGTCACATGTAGTTCTAAGGTTGACAAGGAGAGGGGCTATACCGAGTTGGAGAGTCGAGTGCGGTCCTGTCTAGCTTTCGGTCCACGGCTCAATCATTACATCAAAAATAAAAGAGTAAATACATAAATACCCCCATGATGTTAGCCGACTTTTTCAAAAAGACACCTAAACTTTGAATTCAACATATTACCCCACGATTCTTACTTAATCCATTGCAAATACACTATTTTTTGCTGAATTTCAGTCACAACAAAGAGAGTGAACACACGCACTAATCAGGTTCTTCCACGTGTTAAATATATTTAATTTCATATTTATTTATTTTTTTAATAAATTTTTCCTTTTTATTAAATTTATCACCCCACACCATTCCTTCTTCCCCCACCCCACCCTATCCATCAACTTCCCCCATCCTCCTTCCCCTCCCCCCAAATCCAGCAGCTCCCCTCCACCCTTACCCCCATTCAGCACACCCACCCCCGTCCAACACCCCCACCCCGTCAGCATTTCCCTCTAACCCCCCAAACCCCCTACCCCGTCAACATCTCCCTGTCCATTTTTTTGGTTCAAATCACTTTAAAAAATAGTTTTATGATTGAATTGAGTTTTAAAGATAGTTAAATAATATGATTTAATTGCAAAATGGAGATTTAATGATATGATTTTAGAAAAAAAAATCTTCAATGGAGCTTTAATGGAGGAACTTTAATGGTGTTGAAGAAGAAATGGTGGGTAGTTAAATTATATGATTTAACTGCGAAATGGAGCTTTAATGATATGATTTAAATTAAAAAAAAAGCTTCAATGGAGCTTTAATGGTGACATTGTGTTGAAGAAGAAAGGATGGGTGGGGAGAGGGGAGAAGGGAGGGGGGGTACGGGGTAATTCAGAAAAGAAAATAAATATATATATATTTTTAAATATAAATTATATATTAATTATTTACACATGACAACTTTTTATTGGTCAAAAAAGCCAAATTTGAGCCCTTTCACGCGCCCGTGGCTCGTGTATACACGCAGAGGTCCAAAATGGTGTATTTTCAATGGAATAAAGAAGAATAGTAGGGTAATAGGTCAAAGTTAAAGTTTAGGTGTCTTTTTGCAAAACTCGAACAAGATAGGGGGTATTTATGTATTTTTTCAAAATAAAAATTACAAGTTAAAAAGATAAATGAAATTACAAAAGTCCTATCTATGCAACTTTTTTTGGACTCTTGACTTGAGTTTCTAACGCGTTGAACTTGAGAATAGATTCTTTCTCCATACAAAATTTGATGTTGGAGATGAACTCACAAATTAACCATGTTCTATCGATGGTACTTATGAACCTTGATCCTGAATTTGAAAATCTTCACCCTATTCTTCAGACGGGCTCCTGACTTATAATTTCTTCACCTTGTTACTTAACTTTCAATTTCATCACCATGTTCTCCAAGAAGGCTCCTAACTTGCTATTTTTTAATCTTTAGATTTTCAATTTCTTCACCTTGTTCTTCGGGTGGGATCCTGACTTGTAATTTCTTCACTTTATTGACTTTTAATTGTTTCACCTTGTTGCTTGACTTTCAGTCTCTTAACCTTGTTGCTTAACTTTCAATTTCTTCACCATGTTCTTCAAACGGGCTCCTGACTTGCAATTTAATCATCCCATTCTTTAGGCGGGCTCCTGACTTGCCATTTTTTTACCGTGTTCTTTAGGCGGGCTCCTGACTTGCGATTTCATCACCCTGTTCTTCAGGCGGGCTCCTGACTTGCCATTTCATCACCCTGTTATTTAGGTGGGCTCCTGACTTTTAATTTCATCACCCTATTCTTCAAGCGAGCTCCTGACTTGCCATTTCATCACTCTGTTCTTCAAGCGGGCTCCTGACTTGTAATTTCATCACCCTATTCTTCAGGTGGGCTCCTGACTTTTAATTTCATCACCTTGTTCTTTAGGCGGGTTCCTGACTTGCCATTTCATTACCCTATTCTTCAGGCGGGCTTCTGACTTGCAATTTTATCACCCTGTTCTTTAGGCGGGCTCCTAACTTACTATTTCATCACCCTATTCTTCAAACGGACTTTTGACTTGTAATTTTATCACCCTGTTATTCAGGTGAGCTCCTAACTTGCCATTTCATCACCCTATTCTTTAGGTGGGCTCCTAACTTGCCATTTCATCACCCTGTTCTTCAGGCAGGCTCCTGACTTTCAATTTCATCACCTTGTTCTTTAGACGGACTCTTGACTTTCAATTTCATCACCCTGTTCTTCAAGCAGGCTCCTAACTTGCCATTTCATTACCCTGTTCTTCAGGAGGGCTCCTGACCTACCATTTCATCACCCTATTCTTCAGATGAGCTCGTGACTTTCAATTTTAAAATTAGAACAAATGTTATCTTAAACAAAGATTATGATAAAGAAAGATTCTATTTTTTCATAAAAGTGAAGTTCCAAACAATAGGAATTAAATTTTGCCCTAGTTTATCATCAGAGGGCTTTTGTGAAAGTCACATCATAACTACTTGAAAAACCTAAACAAGTAAATGCATCTTCTATGGGTTAATTGGAATGATTCGACTAGAAAGTGCATTTTCTAGGAGTAAAAGGAAATGACTCGACTACATAGTACATCTTCTAGGAGTCAAGGGGAATAACTCGATTAAACGGTACATCTTCTAGGAGTCAAGGGGAATGACTCAAATAGAAAGTACATCTTCTAGTATTCAAGGGGAATGACTCGACTAGAAGGTACATCTTCTAGGAATCAAGGGGAATGACTCGACTAGGAAGTACATCTTCTAGGATTTAAGGGGAATAACTTGACCAGAAGGTACATCTTCTTGGAGTCAAGGGGAATGACTCAACTAGAAGGTACATCTTCTTAGGAGTTAAGAGGAATAACTCGACCAGAAGGTACATCTTTTAGGAGTCAAGGGGAATGACTCGACGAGAAGGTACATCTTCTAGGAGTCAAGGGGAATGACACTATTAGAAGGTATATCTTCTAGGAGTCAAGGGAAATGACTCGACTGGAAGTTACATCTTCTAGGAGTCAAGGGGGATTTAAGAAGTGTATCACCTAGCAAATGAAAACTAAAATATCTAGACAAGGAAGTGTGTCTCCGAGGGATATAGGATGATGAATTATTATTATGATTTTATTATCAAAGTCGTGCAACAAAATTTCTTCATTCATTTGTAAAAGTGAGGCATTGTAGTTCATGATATTTATGCTCTGAAGTTCTTGATTGGAAGGTAACATGTTTTCTATTTTATCAAAGAAAACTTGTGAGTTTAAAACATGGTGGCTGGTTTGTGGCTTTATCTTTCGTGGCAATCTCGTTTGCCCTCGTCACATTTAATCTTGCTTTCAACCATTAGCATATGTCATTGACTTGCTGTATCATTGACCTAAACTCAGATCATTAAGAGTGACTCTAACACAAACACAATATCTCTATTGTTGCTATTTTCCTTGGACACATCCTTTGAACCTTGGTATTTCCGTGAATTCCCAAACTTATTTGTTGACAGAACTTTCTGCATGCCTTATTTTGGCTCACAATCATGTTCCTTTCATGTGCTGGCCTTCTGTCTTGCTATGTGCAATTGAAGAAGTTATAGCCAACTTTGAAATCTTTTCTCACTTGCTTTGACATTGATTTGTCTCAAAGACACAAGAAAAATGACTTTCCATTTGAATAACTGACTTAAGAAAACAAAAATAAAGTATAAAGAAGAAAAAACAGACAATGAATGTCCCCATTGAAACAAAGAAAAGAAAAATTTATCTGAAAGCGGCAGTCAACTCTAATGATTATGACATGTATTTTGGATTAAGCTGCCTGATCTTTTTATACAAACTTTCACTAATTATTGTTGAGTTAATGGCCATAAAAATTGAGTTGCTTTCATAGGCCAATTGCACTCACAAACCTCATTCGGCTAGTGACACATTGAAGGATTTTCGCCAATAAGTCTCTTTCATTTTTCTTTCTCTCAGCTCACCATTGCCTTGTGGTGTTCGTAAGGGTTATCACTAATGAGACTCTTTTATTTTTATTTCTCTCATCTTAGAATCATCTCACGGTGCCCGTGAGGATTTTCACCGATAAGACTCTCTCATTTTTATCTCTCTTAACTTACCATCGCCTTACGGTACCCGTGAGGATTTTCACCGATAAGAATATCTCATTTTTATTTATCTCTTGATTCCTTATGCTGAGGAAGAAAAGCAGTACCCAAAATGTGTCACCATATACATTGCATGCTTAGCCTTAACATTCTTAAATATTGATCTGAAGGTCTTTCGTTGGTTGTAACTTAGCTTTTGGATAAGGTTAGAAAGAAAAAATGGCATGAGGCCCAAACGACACTTGAAGTGGGGCAGGACTTACAACTTTTGGAATAGACTCAAACAATAAGGATTAACTCATGCCCCAATTTCTTTTGGCTGGGTGATTCTAAATTGTTTATTTGGCTAGACCGAGCCCAGAGTGGGGCAGCCTACAAATCTCACCCCGAGAAAGGAGAATCAGGTCACGCGTAGTTCCAACAACTTTTTCTTTTGCTTAACTCTGATTTCTTTTCTTTTCTTTTTCTCTTTTTTACTGACTCTCTCTTTTCTCTTAGGATGTCTTTTCTAAGGATGTCTTTTCTAACTCTATTTTTCTTGACACTCCTCTATTTTTTTACATACTTTTTCTTTTCTTTTCTTTCCTTTTTGAAACTTTTTTGACACTATTTTTTTTGTACTCAACACTTTTTTTTGAATTATGCTGACTCTATCTTGATTCAAAAAGAGGGGGTATGAAAGAAAATAGAACTAAATCTCAAATGGGGTAAACAAAGGATGACACAATATTTGGATAGAAAAATGAAATGTCTTCGTCATATCAATCTTTGACAATGTAAGTACACGTCATGCAATATGAAGTGAAAGATAAAGATCATCTATGACACTTTAACAGTACTAACTTTAACTAAGCACGTGTGCCACTTCTTCTTCTACAGTTGTCAAACATACAACTCCACCTTTGGTGTACATCCCTCACATCGAATGATCTATGCTTTCATGGAGCTGATTATATTCCGATTTCTCTTGATATAGGGAGCACGCATCCAGTATTTGACCTAATTGAGCTATGCTTTCCAATTGATGACTAAGTTATTCTTGTAATCTTCAAACAATTTTCTTAATTTAGAAAGAAGTCTACAACATGGTCACCAAATGTCTTAACATTCTATCTATTTCTCAAATGTCCTTTCACTAACTTTAGCCCTTTGATTCAATGTTTCGTGATTAGAATTGAATTTTAAGATATGACTAAAAATTCTACAAGCATGTCATAACACTAGAACCAACATAAAATATACTGTGTAAAGAAAACAAACAAACAACTTAAAACAAGACAAACAAATAAAATGCCACATTTCATTGGAAGGAAAAATAGAAAGGTTTAAACAAAGACAAAAAAGTAAAAAAAAGATAGATTCCGAACTAAAACCCTGAAATAATTCGGATAACAGAAATGAAAATAAAACAAACTGCCAAACATCTATTTTAGCAAGGAGAAGAGTGACTTCCCAATTGCTCAGCTTGACATCTTAGCCACTGTTTTGTATATCAGCATGACTAGAGCTTTACTCACTGTTAATGTTCTGCACCATAAGTGATTTATCTTGAGTCATATTTTCAATTTTTCTTTTGAAATCCTGACAATAATCAATACTATGACCCTGCACATTAGAATGATACTCATATCGTACATTAATATCAAAATTTCTTGAACATGGATTAGGAATGTGCCCAAGAAGAGGAGTGATCATGCCCCATTATACCAATCTTTGGAATAACCTGGCACCCAATTCCCCAATTAGTATGAAATTATCTATTAGATTCGATCTTATTTCATTGTCCGTCTTGGATCAAAAGTCAAACTTAGAAGGGCTATGGTATGTTTGTGGAGTTAGAGAATGACTTTGAGGAGTTGGTGTGTGCCATTGTAGGTAAGATGGGGGATAGACATGTGGTTATGCATTATATACTAGATATGGAGGTGAGGGAATAGAGTATAATGGATTTTGGAAGTGATTATGTGGAGCTTGGGTATGAACTTGGGCTTGAGATGAGGGTAATGACGTGGTCTTCTTGACCGTGCCCGCTGTGCAACTATAATAGCAGATGCATCTTTCTCATTCATATTTCCTCCAATACTTCCTGAACCCTTTTAAATTGATTTAGTAGTCTCTTTCAATGTTGCAAAACTCACAATGCAACCAGTCTTAATTCCATTTTCTATAATTTTCCCCATTTTAAGGACCTCAATAAATAGCTTGGCTAATGCAGGTAACAAGTATTGATAATATGTTTCGTCCTGTGCTTGAATAAACTCTTCTACTATCTTACTTTCTTTCATTGGTGGTTTTACCCTAGCATCTTGTTCACGCCATCTAAATGCATACTCCCTAAAATTTTCTGTACTCTTCTTCTTCTTCATATTAGTTAGGGATTTCTCACCAGGAATCAACTCCACATTGTATTGGAATTGCTGTATGAATTCATTAGCTAGGTCATCCCAACTATTCCACATGTCGATGTCTTGGTCAACAAATTATTCCAAAGCTAGACCTGAAAGACTTTCACTGAAATAAGCCATGGGTAATTCTTCCTTCCCTCTGACGCCCCTTAGTTGGTTACAATGTCTCAAATGTGCTACAAGATCGTGTTTCCATCATACTTCTCAAACTTTGGCATTTTAAAACCAAGAGAAAGGTTAACACTTGGAAACATGCACAAATCTTTATACGAGACACTTTTATAATCCCTGAATCCTTGTAAGTTCTTCATAGACAGTTCCAAACTTCTCAATTTTCTGGTTATTTCGTCTTGTTCTTCTGTCATAACAGGATTCTCAGTGTTATGAGGAAATTCAGGTGGGTGAGTGTAACCGTAAGGACCAGTCAACTTAAATGTGGGCTTGGGAGCATAATGCTGATCACCAAAAATATATAATACAGGCTCTCTTGTAGAGTAAGAAGGCACAGCCGGTGAATGAACATCAAAAATAGGAGCTTTAAGTGGGGTGATATTGCAAAAACATGAACAACAGGTGAAGCCGAGCATGTGGTATTTTTGTGTTGAGGAGTGAGGAAATGAATATTGAAAGTGTTTGGATATTGTTCCCCCGGAGTAGATCCTGATGCATGTTGTAGCGTGTCAACAAAAATAGAGAATTGTGTATGTGACACTACAGGCAAGCTAGAATATATTCTAAATTATCAATGGGAACTGGAGAAGGAGGCAACCTGTTAGCCCAAACTCTCATTCTGATTCATTAGCTACTAAATTCTCATTCCCAAAACTCTCTATTTGATCCATGATGTCACTCTCTATGTCCTTGTTGGACGTAACTAATCCTTCCTTGGATTCGATATGATGTGTAGGACCAGCCAGAATACCATAAACCAACTACCTTAAACTAACTGAACAAGAGATAACAAATGTGTTAGAGTTCAACACTTTCTCAAAATCTTTTTCTTTATTTATTTTTTTGAAAGATCACCAAACCTGAAAAGGGTGCTTACGTGTCTCACTCCTGAGAGAGGAGAATCAGGTGTGCATAGTTCGGGAAGTTTGGCCACAAAATGACCGATCAACTCTCTTTCTTTTTATTTTTCTTGAAACTTTAAGAAGAAAAGAAAATAACAAATTGTCAAAAGAATTGAGGAAAATATTTTTTTTTTTTTGAATTTTCAGCTTTAACATCCCTATACAAAATGAAACTTATGATTACCAAAGAAAAATATTTTTGGGTTTTAGATTTTGAACTTCATACGAAAATGAAACTTGAACCTATCAAATATTTTTTTTTAGTTTTTTTTAAAGATGTATATGAAACATCTACTCTAAATGAAAAGTGAAGAAAATCTTTTTGAATTTTCAAAATAAGATCATCGAACCCTGGAAGGGCTGCCTACGTATCTCACTCACGAGAGAGGAGAATCAGGTGTGCGTAGTTTGTCCAGATTGGACAATTAAGAATTAAATAACAAATTGACCCTAACTTAAGAGACACGACCAAAGAAAGACGATGAACAACATCATTAAAATCTTTTTTGGATTTTAATTAGACACTTCACGTAAAACTAACACCAACAACTATGAAAGAAAAATCTTTTTTTTGGTATTTTTGTTATTGAAATGTAAAAAACTTCTACCATCTTCTTTTTTTTTTTGAATTTTTCTTTTATAAAAAACTTCTATTGAAAAAAATATTTTTTTTTAAATTTTAAATTATGAATGCTTGCTAAAGGAAACAAAGGCAGAATCTTTTTGATGTTTTGTTTTATGAGTAAATGAGCGCAAAAGGTAAAAAATCTTTTTGAATTTTTGAATGGTGAAAAACAAAAGCCATAAAAAATACTAAAAAACTACGAAACTCTTTTTTTTTTTCTTGACTCACTTTTTCTTTTTTTTTAAAAAAAAATCTTTTTCTTGCCTACACACTTTTCTTTAATTCTAGCACATGTTTTTCCCCAAATTAGTCTGTCAAATGACTCTGTTATCCTCAAAGATGCAATAATTAGCACGTTAGGATGCTTAAAGGGGAGTCTCCTACAAAGGACCAAACAAGTTCCGCTAGGTTTCAATATGATGCATATAAGAATGACCTAAGGGCTGACCTACGCTGGGTTCCACTAGCAAGGTTGTTCGAGGGAGCGTATGGTCGATAGTGGCTGCGATAGATTTCCACCTACTCCATACCAGCCGACGGATCCCCCTTCTAAAATAAGGGTGACTCAAGTAGAGGTCGTGTGCACAACGTGTACTACGGGACTTATTGTGAAATAAATGACTTAGGTTTTGCAAATGATGACAGATATAAAGCGGTAACACATAAGAAAAAAACTGTAAACACGTAGCACGTAGGCACTCAACAATGATAAAACAATATCACAAACCATAAGACAAATAACGTCTATACACCCATAATGTCAAACTAAGCCAATACAACTCAAAAATAAGTTTGAATTCTAAAAAATCCCCAGTGGAGTCGCCAGAGCTGTCACACCCCTTTTTTATAAAGAAGATTAAATTTTAAGTTTGAAAAGGGCTTTATTATAAAGTGACAAAAGAAAATAATTTGTTCCAAAAAGAACTTTTAACAATTAAAATTCAGAGTTGCCACTTGGCATAATCTGGTGTGCCAAGTCACCTTTGGAAATTCTTTTTTCAAAACGATCTTTGACTCTTTCAAAACTAGTTCATTAACAGAGATTCCAGTTAAGGAATTCTGTTGACCGAGGGGAAGGTGTTAGGCACCCCTTGATCCCGTGGTTCGACCACGGTTGCTTTGTAGAGTATATCGGCTAGTAGACACTATGAAGTGAATAAACCACATAAAATACACAAACCAAATAAACGAAAATCCAAAAGTTAATGTCTAGTCCAATTTATTTCAAACCGAAATAAAAATGCTGAAATTAAAACTTAAACTATTCTATCTATCCTACACTATGATTTACCCGATGCCTCGAGTCTTGATAACGAACCTCCTTTGCATATATAATACTTCGGGAAATTCCCCAGTGAATGAATACAGTTTTCTTCGGGGCATTCCCCGGCCAAATGAATACAAATAATCCAAATGTGATAAGACAAACCATTCAATAAATATTTCAAACATTCAATAATCCACAAATTCTAAATTTTTCTACCCAAACCTAAGATTTGCCTATCGATTCTCAGCCTAGCACATGATGCTATCGAATTTAACCAAGATCGAAATTTATTTCGATTTAAGCCACAATCAATAAATCAACATAAACCACTGTTCACTTTGATCAATGTTTCAATTCCCACCCTTAACTTCATTTACGTCAAACAAGGTTGAATCATTCAATTTAACCGATTCAAGACGACCAATCAACCAATATCCATAACCATTTAGGATTCAAACACAACCAAATCAGATAAAGCAAGGTGCACACATTATAAATTCACCACACAAAGTATCAAAAACTTACAATTAATCAAAAATGAGATGAGAAGTGGACCTTAATATCGCCTTCAATTAAAATTGCTCCTTCCAATTAAATCGCGATTGAATTCTCTGATCAGACCTCAATGAAATAAACCCAACCTCGGTATCGATTTAGCCTTCACTATTTCTTTTCTCTAACCCAAACAAAATTCACGAAACCAAGAGACCCGTACGCAATTTTCAATGGAATATCGCCAGAATAAACTTAAACAATCGACTTTTTGACTGTTTAATCACCAATTTTTGTTGTTTCCGGTGGTGACTCAATCGAAAGAATGAGGAAGGGTTTAGTGACGTTTTTCAGTTGATTTCGGGAGTTAGGTCACTGTTTTTTCACTTGGCCAGGCTCCGGCGAGCTCGACGATAACGACAATTGCACGACTATAGCATTTTTTGGTGAGAAATCGCCGAAAAAGTCATTTTTCGGTCACTGCTCTCCCTCATCTCTCCGTTTTTTATCTACCTCTCTGTTTTTGGTCCCCGGTTTCTCTTTGTTCCTTCACTGTGTTTGCTCTTCGTTCACTGTGATGGTGAGTGTGTGTGTTTTTGTATTCTGCTGTCTCTGTGTGTGTGTTTATTTGTGTGAATCAAATGGAAAAATGGAGGCCTGCCCGTATGGCGTGAGGTGGGTATGTGTATATTTCTCTTTTTCGTTCAATTCTCCTCTCCCTCTGTTGTGTGGAATTATCCAGTGCATTGTATCTGTGATGTGTATCATTTTTTGGATGTGTACGAGTGTGTGAGTGTGTGTGTCGAGTGAATATCCGTGTATTGTGTGAGTTTCACGTGAGTGCTCTCCTTTTTGTGAGTATCAATCCTATTCTGTGAGGTGTCTGTTGTGTTATGAATTGTGTAGCTGTGTGTAAAACGTGAGGAGGTAAGCGTAGAGGGTATGTGAGGTAGGGGTAGGTGGATATGTGGGTATGGGAGTAGGGTAGTGGTTGTTATTTTTGTTAGGTTGAGGTGTCAAAAGTGGATTATTTTTGTTAGGTTAGTTATTTTTTATCTTTTATGGGGAGGTTATTAAATGGGTGAGGATGTATGATAAGGTGAGGCAAGAAATGGATAAATTAGATTTTTGGTAGAGACAAAATTAGTTGTCTACACATGAAAAGTGATATGACGACTAATATACCACGACCTACTTTGAGATCCAAACAACGGTATCCTTTATAATTATGAGCATAGCCTAAGAAAACACAACAAACTGAACGGGGTTCAAGATTATTTGAATTTCGAGACAATACATATGGAAAACATTCACAACCAAACACCTTGAGAAAATAATAATCTGGAGGAGTTTCAAAAAGTTTCTCAAATGGAGAAATTCCTTGTAAAACTGGGGACGGTAACCTATTAATGGTGTAAGCGGCATAAAATGCAGTATTAACTCAAAACTTAGATGGTATTACGGCATCTGTGAGAATAGTTCGCACCATCTCAAGAATGTGTCGGTGCTTTCTTTCTGCTACCCCATTTTGTTGGGGAGTATCGGTCATGACTTACGAAAAATAATACTAGAATCAGAAAAATGTGAGACCATGGCGTTGTTATCGAACTCCCCACCTCCATCACTTTGAAAGTTTTTTATTTTAGTGTTGAAAATGTTTTCCACTAATTTTTGAAAGGCACAAAAATGAGTAAAAACTTCAGATTTATGTTTCATGGGATAAAACTTCATATTATAATCCTTCCGTACGGTAGTGAGTTGACGTTTCAACTCAATAGATTTAGCCTGACTCACATCTATCTGGCCACGATGTAAGGATATATCTCTAGATGTGGGGAGAAGATGAATGCCAAGGAGAACATCGCTGGAAAGTGGTGCGAATAACCAAGAACAAACACTTTGATCGATTTTTATCCAAGATCGATAGAGTGGGTTGGTTGTGGATTTCCAGATGCATCACCAAGAAGAGGAGATGGGGAAGTGATTGAACCATCAACAAAACCCATAAGCTTGTGTGAAGGTAGTAGAAAGGTAAATTCAGTGCGCCACGTGAGATAGTCCTCTACAGAACCTAACTTAATGGTCACTAAATTTGTGACATTAGGAGTTGCAAGAGCAGCAACAGAGGAGAGATTTGGTATGACTGGAGAACCAATGTCAAGGGAAGGAGATAAGCCAAATAACGTGCTACTTACGGGAGGAAGCGAAGATGTAACAGGAAAAGTGGAACCTGGGACACTAGAAGGAAGTGGAGATGCAGCAGAAGAAACCGGGACACTAGAAGAAACGACGGGTGTAACGGATTGGACGGTAGAAGAAAACGACGGATGTAGTGAAGACTCCATATATTTTAAAAAAAATTAGATGGATTTTTGGCTATCTGATACCATGAGAATATATTTGTAAAATGGCTCAGCAATTGTAGAGCCCTGCCTCCATGTATATATATATATATATATATATGGAAAATCTGTAAAGAAATAGGTACATTATCCTTTACCGATAACTACAACTCATACAAGAGATAGATACAAATAAATAAGAGTCCTAATATGCTGGACCGCCGTGTCCTATTTCATATAATATATAGCTTGAGAGTAAAATTGACCCATTTTTTCTTATTTTGGAAAAAATATCTATAAGAAAGATACTTTCAAGTTATTTCGATAGTTGAAGGCATTATTGAGTCAAAAAATATTACAGATGCTAATAAAACAGACCCATTTTAAATCTGCCCTTTTCCCTTTGAACTTTGGTGGACATTTTTTTAAACTCTTAACACTACCATAACATTTTCCCTGTCAGCCATCAGATTTAATTGGACGTAACATATATAGGATTTGACAGAAGCAAACAAATATAAACAAAATATAATGAGTATAAAAAGAATATGTAATTGCTTGCTCATTACATGGCCCTTATAATAAACATTTTAAAATTTCTTACTCTTTTCCATTACAGGTAGCAGAAGGGAGGGAAGTGGATCATTTAATCGAGATAAAGGAAACAAATGGTGAAGATCCATCAGGGTTACTAACAAAGAAATCTGCAAATCAAATCTTTGATAAAGTGTTTGAGGATTTGGACAATTTGTCTACTAGATGGTGTACGATATTCAAAGTAAATGTGAGGCTACGAGAATCAAATCCAGATGCTTATACACCAACGATGGTCTCTATTGGTCCTTACCATAGGGGAAATGATCAATTTCGTCCTATGGAAAAGTACAAACTGTTGTGCTTACGAAGATTTCTTCAACGGAAAAAAGGGTTGGATGTGGAAAGTTGCATCAATGAATTGGAGAAACTAAAGAAGGAAGCGCTAGAGTGTTATGAAGATATAGAACACCTCGATATTGATAGTCACCCTGGTTAGTTTTCGCAAATGTTGTTGCTTGATGGTTGTTTTGTGGTTGAGTTTATTCGAGAGCGTTCTGGAATGTGTCCAGAAGGAGATGACAAGCTTATCAGTACTGTTGGTTGCATATGTAATCAGATACTTCGAGACTTGCTGTTACTAGAAAATCAACTTCCTTTCTTTGTCCTCAACAATCTTCATGATATGACAAAGCAAGTCACTGAATCACCATTCATATACATGGTGGAGCGGACCTTTTTACTTGCTAAATTACCCAAGATGAACCCTACGTCGTCCTTTCAGGAGACTGGAGGTAATGAAAAAAATATCTACCATTTACTTCATGTAGCACACATGTCATGTCACCCTTCAAAGATGAAAACAATCATAAGTAATCCTAGCATGGAAGAAGACAAGAATTCCAGTAAAAGCTTACATGGGATCCACATGGCCTGGCATAAGGTCATGCCAAATGCAACAGAGCTTTCTGAAGCTGGAGTTCGCTTCGCGAGTGTTGGAAATATTTTTAGGTCTTTGGACAAAGACAACGATCTTGGGGACACAAGTTTATTTGACATAACGTTCAAGAATGGATTAATGACAATTCCTTGTTTTCAAATCGTTGATGATACGGAAGTCCTCCTGAGGAATCTTATAGCATACGAGCAACTATCATCTGGTGTACATCCTAAGTATTTAAGTGATTTTGCAGTCTTTATGGATTATTTTATTGACTCAGAAAAAGATGTGAGTTTGCTTCGCATGAATGGAATCATTGTCAACAAGATAGGAGATGACAAAGAGGTGGCTAGCTTCTTTAACAAAATCAGCAAAGGGATCACCGTTTATTCCAACTTCTAATACAAAGAAGAATGCAAAGCAGCATTTCAATATTGTGAAAAAACATGGAACAGAATGAAGGCAAGTTTGAGGCACAATTATTTTAGTAGTCCTTGGGTAGGAGCTTCAACTGTGGCAGCCATCATTCTCCTATTACTCACAGCTATGCAGACTGTTCTAGCTTTCACAGGGGGGCTTAAATAAGGAGCAATTCTGCAATTGCATGCATGTGTGTTACATGAGTTTTTCATTTATTCGATCTATTATTAATTCCTTTTGTATTGAGTTTTGTTGTTGAGTCCTAATAATTACTCTATCTACTTCCTCCGTTCAGTTTTACTTGACAATAATTTCCTAATTGAAATTTTATTTTTACTTGTCATTTTGACATATGGTTTGGGTTGTGATGAGGAGGGGCGCAGATGCCCCGGTTCGTAGGTGTGATGAGGAGGGGCGCGGATGCCCCGCTTCAGGAGGAGTATAGGTGGGACGAAGAAATACTGAAGGGAGGTGATTAGACATGACATAGAGCAGCTTCAGCTTACTAAGGACATGACCCTAGACAGGAAGGTGTGGAGGTCGAGAATAAGGGTAGAAGGCTAGTGTTAGTGTGTGGGTTGTAGCTAGCAGTCAGGAGAGTTTTTGTGTAGTCGGGTTAGTAATCATAGGACAGTGTACATAGGTGTCTTTGGTATGTGAGTGTATGTTACTACTAGGTGGGTGTCCTATTTCTTATTTCATAGTTCCTATTTTTCTTATTCCGTGTTGCTCTTATTTCCCATATCTCATATATCTCTGATTTTTATTTTGTTATTTCTTTTTCTTTATTTTGGTTATGTCATCCATCCCCTTGTTTACTATCCTTTATCTTGAGCCGGAGGTCTATCGGAAACAGCCTCTCTACCTCTTCGGAGGTAGCGGTATGGACTGCATAAATTGTACCCTCCCAAGGCCCCACGCTGTGGGAATACACTGGATTTGTTGTTGTTGTTATCATTTTGACATATCAAGAAAATATAACTTTTTTTCTATTTTTAACTTAAAATGAATTGTTTTTACTTCAAATTAATTTCAAGATACAATATAAATATTATTTAATAGGGACATTATGGTAAACTAATCATATTATTAATTATTTTTCTTAATAGGTGTGTCGTCGCAACTTGTGTCGAGTAAAACCGAACGAAGGAAAGTATTTCAAGTATCTGTTGATCATGGAGGTTACTAAATTGGGGCGTTCTTTACTTGCTTCTTTTAGTAAGGGCCCGTGTGGGAGATATCATTTTCCTCATTTTTCTCACTACAAACTTGAAATAATAAAATACAAGTTAAAAATATTGAACATGTGATTCAAAAACATTTTTTCACTCAACAAAATTTCAACTTAAATATATGGACAAATACTGTTCAATTTTTAAATGGTTTTTTCCAAATACTACCTTCTTTTTTAAAAATAACGTATATTTTTTCATACTCAATTAAGCCTATTTTAAATGAATTCACTATGTGATTATTTAATTCAAAGTACGGTAAAGGATCAAAATTAACCCTAAATTATCTAAAATGGAGTAAAAATATCCTTTGTTTTTTGGCTTAAAAATACCCTCCACCTTAACGGAGTGCCACCAAGCACACCACGTGAGAAAAGTTGCCACATGACCAATCCAAGTCAGCATCTCATTTACGGAAAAGGGCCAAAAGTGCTCCTGAACTATCTGAATGGAGCAAAAATACCCTCCATTTATTATTAATACCCCTCAATTTATTTTTTTGGCTCACAGATACTCCTCACTTTAATGGAGTGTCACCAAGCATACCACATGAAAAAAAATTTGTCACATGATCAGTCCACGTCAACATCCCATTTAATACCCAACCGAACCATTTAACTATCAAACTTAATAGCCTATTAAATACCCATACTAGACCCATCTTCAAAACATTCAATCTGTCTTCATAAGTAAAGGGTAAAGATAGATCCACCCTCCATTTCACTTGAACTCTCCCGAGAAAAAATTGATGCAGACTAAGGATTTGGGAAAAAAGAAAGTCCTTAGTACATGGATTGAAACTCGACCCGTGTTTATCATGTCAAAGAATATGGGAGAGTTCAACTCATTTACTAAGGATTTTCTTTTTCCTCAAAAATTCCTAGTCTGCATTGATTTTTTTGAAAAAGTTTAAATAAAGCGGGTCAGCTAGACATTAAATGGGGTGCTGATGTGACATAATCATGTGATATTTTTTGCCATATTGTTTGCTAGGTGGAACTCATTAAACTAAAGGTATTTGTGAGTGAAAAATAAACAAAGGAGTTTTTTAGCCAAAAAAAATAAATGAAAGGGTATTTTGCTCCATTTTAGATAGTTCAGTTTTGATCCTTTTTTTGTAAATGAGATGCTAACGTGAACTGGACATATGATAATTTTTTTCACATGGTGTGCTTGGTGGCACTCTTTTAAAGTGGGAGACATTTTTGAGTCAAAAAATAAAATAGAGATGTACTTTTTAGCCAAAAAAAAAAAACTAGGGAATATTTTTGAGCTAAAAAATAAAAAGAAGATATTTTTATTTCATTTAAAATAAGTTAGGGATAGTTTTGGCCCCTTTTTCATTCAAAGTATAATCAAAGTACGTAGGAGTAAGAAATCAAATTTGTTTGAGAGAAGTATGCCAATAATCTGTGAAATACTACACAATCACTATTAGTGAAATCAAATAATCTAAAAATCTTATATTTTAGAGTACCCAAATTTCAAAATCAGGAATTTTAGTAACATATCGTAGAATCCACTTTACAACCCTAAAATAATGCTTTGTTGGGTCATGCATGAATCTGGAAATCACAGTAATAGGAAATGTTATGTCGGGTCGTGTGTGCGACAGATAATTCAGACCACCAACTATTCTTCTAAAGCATCAAGGATTCGCCAAACTCTTACCATCATCAGATTTGAGCTTCTCATTTACATTCATAGGTATAGAGGCCATCTTACAACCCAACATGTTAAAATTCCTAAGAAGATCAGTTGCATATTTACTTTGCGAGACAAACATGCCATATAAATTTTGTTTAATCTCAAGACCAAAAAAATATTGCAACAATCCTAAGTCTTGTTTCTTCACATAAAGAGTTGGCTTACTTTTGCTCCTCTCAAATCTATTCTCCAGGAGATAAGAGTCGATCTTGCTATACTATGCTTAAGGGGCTTGCTTTAGGCCATATAAGTCTTTTTTTTCAACTTGTACACTTTACTTTTTTATCCGCTCATAACAAAACCTTAAGGCTGAGAAACATAAACTTCTTCATTCAGTTCTCTGCTTAAGAAGACAAACTTGACATCTAATTGGTAAACTGGCCAAGAGAGTTGAGCAACAAGAGCTATGAGAGTTCTCATTGTTACCGTTTCAAAGTCTGCTATGGGAGAGAATGTTTCATCAAAATCAACTCATTGTTGTTGTGCATGTCCTTTTGCAACAGGCCAAGATCTGTGCTTCTGAATTGATCCATCAGCGTAGTACTTTGTACATTATATCTATTTCAGGCCAATAACATTTTCTTCTTCTGGTAAGTTAACTATTCCCAGGTTTCATTCTTTTCAACAACACTGATCTCTTCCACCATTGCTTCTACCACTTTTTTTTAGCTGCTTCTCCATACTATATGAGATCTAAAATAAGAAGAGAAAATTGACAAGAAGTATACATATTGTTAGAGTATCTCAGATTTGGTTTTCAGTCCTTTGTTGATCTTTAAAGTGGATTTGGCTCTGCTGAAGATTCTTCAACTATTTTTTATGTTACTGCTGCCCACTGTTCAACTACAGGTGAATCGGGTGCATCATTAGGAACTAAAGAACATGTTGTCCTAAAGTACCTCCATCATTCCAAGCCCAAATTCATGTCTCGTTGAACCTAACATTACTGCTTATAATAACTTTGCTACTCTTTAGGTTATACAGTTAATATGCTTTGGATTGGAGACTCTAGCCAATAAAAATATATTTTCCTGTTTTCACATCAAGTTTGAGACGATATGGATGAGTATCCAAATCATATGCTAAATAGGCAAAAACTTTTAGATGACTTACATGTGGCTTCCTGTCCTTCCAGGATTCATATGGAGTTCGATTCATGACTGTCGTTGTTGGTGAGATATTGATAAAATACACGATTATCGCCACTGTTTCTACCCAAAGCTTGATTGGAAGTTTTGCTTCTTTCATCATGGTTTGATCCAATTCAACCTCCATTCGATTCTTTCGCTTGGCAACTCCATTTTGCTCTGATGTGTGTAGTGCTGTCAACTCCCTATGAATACCATATTTTTACAAAAATCATCAAATTCTTTAGAAGTAAATTCACCACCTCTATCTGAATAGAGAGCCTTTAAAGAACATTCACTTTGCTTCTATACTAATGCCTTGAATTTCCTGAAATTCTCAAAAGTTTCAGATGTGAACTTCAAGAAATAAACCCAACTCATTCGACTCTAATCATCAGTAAACAACAAAAAATATTGAATTCCAGCTAAGGATTCAATACTCATCGAACTACAAACATCAACATGCACCAATTCAAGACAACTTGAAGCCCTCCAAACCTTGCTTACGGAAAATAAGATTTTACTTTGTTTCTAGTAGACACACTTCACAGATATCAAGACAATTAATTTTAGGCAACCCAACAACCATATTCTTTTGATCCGACAATTTCATCCCTTTAGCATTTAGATGTCCATACCTTAGATGCCATAAACAAGTCTCACTAGATTTTGCAACTAAGCAGAATTCTGCACACTAGAGACTTCTAAAAGGAACGTATGATTTTGTGTCATGGAAATGGATGTTAGAAATTGTCTTGAATTTTCTACTTTACTTGTATGCTACCATAATTGTGGTTTAATCCCCAAAGGTTTTCTTAGTGGAAAAGGTTTTCTTGTAGGAAACTATGTCTTCCATAATTGATTAATTCTTTCTTGGAGGAGAAGTTTTGAACTTCTATAAATAGAAGATCCTTTTTCTCAAATCATAACATGATAACATCCACAAAGTAGTCATTTAAGAGTCTTGTTTAGGAGAGATTTTCTCTCAATAGGTTTTATGTTTTTCAATATTAGTTTTAATTTGTAAGTCGTTTGACCAACCATATCAATAATATATTTTTAGTATTATATTTTTCTTAGTCATCTGAATTATCGTCTCCATGATTTGCAAATTTTAGCTTCCGCCTGACGCACTCTCAATTGCGAACCCAACAAGTGGTATCAAATACTATGGTTCAATGATCCGAAGGTTCAGATTGAAGATATGCTAAGATTAAAATTGCAAAGAATTTGATGATAATGAAAGTCTTTGTCTAGCTACATGTGGAGAAAGAGTTTAAAGCATATTTTTAACATTCTCGCTACTCCATTTTTAAAAATAAAAATAAGATATTTTTTAAATCATTTTTAACCCATAATATTTTAAAATTTATTTTTAACCATGGTAGGAGTGATGAACATTACGTGAAGAAAAAGATGATGATTAATGTTTTCATAAAATTTAGGCCAACGAAAGATTTGTTAGGAATTATCCTGGATTTCCTACTTTACTTGGATTCTACCATAATTGTGTTTTAATTCAAAAAGATTTTCTTAGTATAAAAGGTTTTCTTGTAGGAAACGATGTCGTCCATATTTGGTTAATTCTTTCTTGGATGAAAGGTTTTGGACTTCTATAAATAGAAGATCTTTTTTCTCAAATTATAACACAATAACATCCACAATGTAGTCGTTTAAGAGTCTTATTTAGGACAGATTTTCTCTCAATAGATTTTATATTTTTAAATATTATTTTTAATATGTAGGTCGTTTAACTAACCATATCAATAATATATTTTTAGTATTATGTTTTGCTTCGTCATCTGAATTATCGTTACCATGATTTACAACTTTTAGCTTCTGCATGGCGCCCTCTCGATTGCGAACCCAACAAATGGTATCAGAGACTATGGTTCAATGATCTGATAGCATAGATTGAGAACATGCTAATATTAAAGTTGCATAGAATTTGATGATAATGAAGGTCTTTGTCTAGCTACAGGTGGAGAAAGAGTTTAAAGCATATTTTCAACATTCTTGCTACTCCATCTTTAAAAAGAAAATAAGATATTTTTAAGCCATTTTAACCCTTAATATTTTAAAATTCATTTTTAACCATGACAACAATGATGAATATTACATGAAGAAAAAGATGATGACAGATTTTTTCAGAAAATTCAGGTCAAGGGGGGATTTGTTAGAACTTGTCCTGAATTTTCTACTTTACTTGGATTCTACCATAATTGTGTTTTAATTCGAAAAGGTTTTCATAGTGAAAAATATTTCCTTGTAGGAAATGATGTCTTCCATAATTGGTTAATTCTTTCTTGGAGGAGAAGTTTTGGACTTCTATAAATAGAAGATCCTTTTTTTCAAATCATAACACAAACATCCATAATGTAGTCATTTAAGAGTCTTGTTTAGGAGAGATTTTCTCTCAATAAGTTTTATTTTTTCAATATTAGTTTTAATATGTAAGTCGATGGACCAACCATATCAATAATATGTTTTTAGTATTGTGCTTTTTTTTGTCATCTGAATTATCATCTCCATGATTTGCAACTTTTAGATGCGCATGACGCCCTCTCAATCGCGAACCCAACAAGTGCTATCAGAGAATATGTTTCAACGATCTGATGGTTCATATTGAAGACATACTAAGGTTAAAATTTCAAAGAATTTGATGATAATGAAGGGCTTTGTCTAGCTACATGTGGAGAAGAAGTTTAAAACATATTTTCAATATTCTTGCTACTCCATCTTTAAAAATTAAAATAAGATATTTTTTAAATTATTTTTAATTCATAATATTTTAAACTTTATTTTTAACCATGACAGGAGTGATGAAAATTGTGTGAAGAAAAAGATGATCAATTTTTTCAAAAAATTCAGGCAATGAGAGATTTATTAGGAATTGTTCTGGATTTCCTACTTTACTTGGATTCTACCATAGTTGTGTTTTAATTCGGAAAGATTTTCTTAGTGGAAAAGGTTTTCTTGTGGGAAACAATGTACTTTATAATTGGTTAATTCTTTCTTAGAGAAGAAGTTTTGGACTTCTATAAATAGAAAATCCTATTTCTCAAATTATAACACAATAACATCCACACTGTAGTCGTTTAAGAGTCGTGTTTAGGAGAGATTTTCTCTCAATAGATTTTATATTTTTCAATATTATTTTTAATATGTATGTCGTTTTACCAACCATATCAATATTATATTTTAGTAGTATGTTTTTCTTTGTCATCTGAATTATCATCACCATGATTTGCAACTTTTAGCTTTTGAATGACACCCTCTCAATTGCGAACCCAACAAGTGGTATCAGAGATTATGGTTCCTTGATCTGATGGTTCAAATTGAAGACATGCTAGGATTAAAGTTGCAAAGAATTTGATGATAATGAAGGTCTTTGTGTAGCTATATGTGGAGAAAGAGTTTAAAGCATATTTTCAACATTCCTGCTACTTCATCTTTAAAAATAAAAATAAGATATTTTTTAAATCATTTTTAACCCATAATATTTTAAAATTGATTTTTAACCAAGTTAGCAGTGATGAAGATTACGTGAAAAAAAAGATGATGATCAATTTTTTCAAAAAATTAGTCCAAGGGGAGATTTGTTAGGAATTATCCTAAATTTACTACTTTACTTGGATTCTACCATCATTGTGTTTTAATTTAAAAAGGTTTTCTTACTGAAAAAGGCTTCCTTGTAGGAAACGATGTCTTCCATAATTGGTTAATTCTTTTTTGGAGGAGAAGTTTTGGACTTATATAAATAGAAGATCCTTTTTCTCAAATCATAGCACAATAACATCCACGGTGTAGTCATTTAAGAGTCTTGTTTAGGAGAGATTTTCTCTCAACAGATTTTATGTATTTCAATATAGTTTTAATATGTAGGGTTTGGCAACCTATATCAATAATATGTTTTTAGTATTATTTTCTTCTTTATCATCTGAATTATCGTCTCCATATTTGCAACTTTAAGCTTTCGCATGACGCCTTCTCAATTTCAAACTCAACAATGGATACAACGTATTTTCCATATTTCTTATCATAAATAGTGCTACCATAATCATTAAACAAAATAGAGTAACTACCAGTTATCAA
>NC_061115.1:18022369-18032073 GCF_002878395.1 Capsicum annuum
GTGCTACCATAATCATTAAACAAAATAGAGTAACTACCAGTTATCAATTGCCCAATGCTCAACAAATTATGAGCCAAATTAGGAACATATGCACATAATATAAAAGTTTTACTTTACCCTAGGTAGTTTTGATAGCAATTGTACCTTTTCCTTCAACCTTCATTAGCTTCTCGTCTCTAAGTCGGACCACACTTTTCTGGGATTCGTCAAGTTCTTTAAATAGTGTCCTCATTCTGGGCATATGGGTTGAGCACCAACTATACATGAACCACACTCAATTAGGGTCATCATCGCTAGAATATTGATTCATGAACAACTTCCTTTTTTAACTTTCTCTATAAAATTTACTTTTTTTTTGTTGTAACCTCTGCTTGTGTAGCAATCAGATTCTACGTGGCCCAACTTCTTGCAATATCTCCACATAATGTAATTTCTATTATGATGTTGGTCACAAAATTAGCCTCTTCCTCTTCCATTTCCACAACCTCTACCTTGGTAACCAACTCAACCAGTTGAATATTCTGATTTTTCTTTGTGAAAAGACTCCCCCTTTGCCTGGGAAGCTTTCTCTTCCACCTTTTCATAGGACCTACTAATCCGAACTCTATGGGCTAACAATGAACTTATTAATTCATCAAAGTTATAAGTAGAAAGGTCATTAGATTCTTTAATTGCAGCAATAACATGGTCAAAGCCTTTTGTTAAGCTTCTCAACACCTTACTCACGATAGTTTCATTATTAACATTTTCACCAATGTTTTCATGTGATTAACAACTCTAGACACCATAGACATATATTCCTGTATAGATTCTTTTTCTTTCATGGGCAAATTTTCAAACTTACGATGAAGAATTTGTAGTTTCACGATAATTACCTTTTTGTGGCCTAAATACTCTTGCTTCAGAGTTTCTTATGTCCGTTTAGAGGTTGTTGCTGTTGTAATTTAGGAAAAAATTTCATCATCCAGTGTTGATTAGATAAGAAATAGTGCCTTTGCATCTTTCTTGCGGTTCTCTGTAGTTGATCGCTAGATTAAGCCGATGCTGGATTTGGCTCAACATACCCCCTTTCCACCAAATTCTATAGATCTTGAGTCTTGAATATTTCTTCATTTTGAGACTCTAAAGATGATATTTTCCCCCTATAAATATTGAAATTAGGGGCTGAGAAGAAGATTTAGAACTATTGCTTTCCTTGAACTACTCTCAATCCATAGCCTAGTTTGTTTGATCACACCTGCGTTAAGAGAGAGATGGTTGTTCTCTCCTTCTTTCTCTGATACCAAAAATAATGTTGGGATATAAAAGAGAATCATGAAAGCAGAGAGAGTAATTTTACAAAAGTCGTTGAGTTACAATGAAAAGCTACAACAGTGGCCTATTAAATAGGTTTACAACCAACTAATATTAGCTAAAAATAAGAAACTAAAAGTAGTGAATAAATATGCACACTACTTCTATCATATCAACTAGGAAATAGCAAATGTTAGTGCATTTTAGTATTTTAATTAGAGACAATACCCTATTACCCCCTGAACTATACCCAAAATGACAGAACACCCCTCAATTTAAAGGGGGTCCTATTACCCCTAAACTAATTAAAAGTTTAATTTTGACACCCTTAGTGTCTACGTGGAACATACATGGAACAACACATTGAAGTGTCCACGTAGGCAAATGTGTGTGTCATGTAGGCACTAAGGGTGTCAAAATTACACTTTTAATTAGTTCAGGGGGTAATAGGACCTCCTTTAAATTGAGGTATGTTACAGCCGTTTTGGGTATAGTTCAAGGGGGTAATAGGGTATTTTCTCTTTTAATTATATAAAGGTGCGTTATCTCAAGTTAACAAAGCGTGTTGTTGATGGTTGCACCTCTCTAATGGACAATGCACGTTAGTGGAATATTATTAAGAGCAAAAATGTGTATTTACTTTGTGTAACTCTTATAACCACTAACACTTCATTTCACTCATTATTTTATGGTAGAATATGACATTTAGTTCTTGTAACTTCTACCATTAGTCCACCACATTACTCTTATAACTCTTGTAACATTTTTAACCTAAAGGTCATTCATGTACCCACTTTACTACACCACATTCTTCCTATTCAATAGAAGGATGAATTTCTCACCTATAAATAGTGGTGTTTCTTTCTTTGTTGTGGGATAAGAACAATAGAGATAAGTTGTAGTATATTGTGGGATATGAAAAGATGGTAAGTGTGAAAACTATATTAGTGAAAGAGAGAGTTGAGACAAATAAAATATTCTAAGTCTCCAACTATATTCACTATACAAAAGAGAGTAACTGCATTTGTGAAAGAGAGAGTTGAGACAAAGAAAATATTCTAAGTCTACAACTATATTCACTATATAAAGAGAGTTTTAATATGTTGAAGGAAGGTTCTTTTGTGATGGACCTTTAGACTCTTTAACTAATTCAGAGTTGCTTGAGTTGTACATCGCTGATGGGCTGTTGTATCCTGGAGGAAACAAGTCAATAGATATGCCGCTGGATTTGTATAGATTATGTCGCAATGAGCTGAAATCTCCTTAAAGAGAGTGAGATATCCGTGCCTCAGCCAAAAAGAAGATTATTTTATTTTCTTCACTTTTAATATTTTTAACTATAAATTAATTATTGTGATATATTACACAAACAACAAATAACTAAACAAACAACGCCATGCTAATTAACTGAACTAGCACTACTTTTACTTGCTAATAAGTAGGAACTAATTGACACCGACTAGCTTATGCTGAGAAACCGACTAGTTTCATGGCAATTGCATATCTAGTGTAGCCTTTTCGAAAGGCATATAAATCGGAGAGAAGTCTCCTTTCTTTATGTGTTCTGAATAACCCCTAGCCAATGAAATATTTTTAAGTGGCAACATTTGCAAATTCTTCCAACTTTCTCTTATCAGGCATGGAAATGAACTTTGCAACATACATATTAAAGATCAGATGTTTAATAAATAATATGTTTGTTTCTTGGGCTAAAAATCAGATGCATATGAAAATTCAATAAATACAACTGCTCTGATCAAAACTAAGTATGCTTTCTTTTCCCAAATAGAAAGAAAATAGAACAAACTAAAAAACCAAAAAAGCTATAAAAAAATATATTAAAAAACTCAGTATTTCGACAACCACGGAATGAAATTCCCAGGTACAACCAAACAGAAAATGAAGATAAGCATCACAAAAGAGTAGAATACAGCAGAAAAGGTCAAAGTATGTGCGCATTTCGGTCTCCATGGAGGTATTGACTTAGCGTGCCAAGTATGCGATAACCTTTTTATAAGGACCTTTCTAAAGCTTTTGCTGAATATTTACTAGTGTTTTGGCCATGAAAATTATTTGTATTTTCTCGAAAAATTATTTTACTTTAGTGAAAAAAGTGAAAACAAGATGCGTTTGATCATGAAAATTTCAAATATAATTTCGCAATTGAATTTTCACTTCTTTCATTCATACTTCTCTTACAAAATTTCAAAAACAATTTTAATTTATATTCATGGCCAAACACAACTCTAATTTCCAACTTCAATTTCAATTCCAACTCCCACTCCAAAAAATTATAATTTTCATGGCCAAATGGGGCCTTAGTTACTTACTAGCCTTAAATGAGTCTTACTCCTTATGTATAGTTACTTACTAGCCATGTCTAAGAAGCCATCACTCTCGAGCATCCAGTAAGTGCCCAATGACAATGTAACACATGGTGGTCCACTGTTGGGTTCAATTGGTGTGAATGAAAAATGGAGCGACATAACCCTTCGAGGAAAAGACACACTGTTTCGGGAAAAGGTATGACTGTTTGAATGGTTGTGGCTGTTCGGAAAAGATACACTATTTCGAATGAACAAACATGACTATTATTAAGGACACACCTTTTCGATGAGCCATTGGTACCTTTGGGAAGGGGCACTTAATGGCTATATAAACCTACATTTTCCCACAAGTTTGGTAATAAATTTTTCTGCACTTGAAAAGCACTTCTTATCTTCTAAAATACTCCGTGTGATCATCTCCTGTTGAGTGAGTTCGAAGAGAATCTGATCGTTTGAGGTACCACAACTGTCGGATTGTTAAGTTATTTTATCCAAGGAGAAAAATTCTACAACCTCGGTAGTTGAGGGGAATTATTTCCTTAAGGACACTGCGAATTCGGGGGACTTGATTTTTTTCTTCTTCATCTATTTTTCTTTAAAATACCGAAAACACAGTTCTTTGAAAGGTCATTTTGATTTTATGTTGAAGGTGTTGAAAAAACTTCCTAAGTGTTCTTAATTTATTCTTGAACTTGTGTTGAAGTTGCTTTGCCAAAATACAGATTTTGTGTACTCGAAACAACAATCTTAAGGAAATAACTTGAAAAAAAAATTTAGCTTGTTTGGTGAAATTTTCTGTTCACTAAAGTTTTTTTTTCATAATCTGTATTGTTTGGTTCTGGAGATTAAAGCTTTAAGCTTTCTACTCCGTTTGAATTTAACAAGTGAATTGAAGAAATAAAATCTTCATCACAAGTTAAAGGTCATTCGGTTAATGATTGAAAGACATAAAAACTTCATCATTAAACTAGAAGCAATTAGTGTTTATAAGTTGCTACGAACTTGTAATAAGTATAATTTTATACTAAAGTTGACTGTCTTTTTGTGATAAAAAAATGACTATAGACGGTCATGTTGAAGGTGTGACAAGTGTGGCAGCAACAAGTATTGCTACAACCAGTCGTACAAATGCACCCCCCACTATGGCACTAGAGGAAAAGCCCAAAAAAAATTTTGGAGTTGATTTCAAGAGGTGAAAACAAAACATGTTATGCTATTTAACAACTTTATGTCTTCAAAGTTTTGTTTCAGAAGATGCTCCAGAAGTGCTCGAAGGAATTTCGGACTAGGAGCGATTAGTTATAATAGAAGCGTGGAAACATTCTGATTTTCTATGTAGGAATTACATCCTAAGCAGCCTCCAAGATGACTTATACAACGTCTACAGCGTAATGAAGACATCTAAAGAATTGTGGAATGCGCTGGAAAAGAAATATAAGACTGAGGATATGGGAACCAAGAAGTTCTATGATGAACAATTTTTTGAGTACAAAATGATCGATAGCAAGACCGTCGTTTCTCAAATACAGGAGTTGCAAGTCATCATCCACAATCTCCTTGCAGAAGGTATAAATTTAGTGAATACATTATTTGAACATGTTAAAATTGTTCTTAATGTTAACATAAACTTTGTTGTAGGTTTGTTTGTGAACGAGGCATTTCAAGTAGATGTGATAATTGAGAAGTTGTCACCTTTGTGGAAAGACTTCAATAATTACTTGAAACACAAATAAAATAAGATGACAGTCGAAGACCTCATTGTGAGGCTGCACATTGAAGAAGATAATAAAGCCGTAGAGAGAAGGTCTAAAGGAAATTCTACAATTAATGGAGCTAACATTGTAAAAGACGACCCCAATAACTCAAAAAAATGGAAGAAAGATGGAAAATAAAGCAATCACCCTAAGAAGAAATTCAAAGAAAAATACTTTAATTGTGGCAAGATTGGCCACAAGTATAAAGATTGTTGTGCCCCCAAAGAAAGGTAAAACAAAAGGATCAAGCAAATATGGCTAAATCCAAAAACGAAATGGATGATATATATGTCATTCTTTCAGAATGTAACTTGGTGGGAAATCCCCAAGAATGGTGGATAGATTCTGGTGCCACCCACCACGGTTGTGCAAATAAAGAATTGTTTGCTGCATTTGCTCTAGCTCAAGGCGAAGAGAAGATCTATATGGCAAACTCCGCATTGCAAAAGTTGAAGGAACAGGAAAAGTCTAGGCAAAGTGTTTACTATTAACAATATCCTATATGTACCGGAGTTAAGGAAGAACTTAATTTCTGTATCACTTCTTAATAAAAATAGATTCAAATGTGTATTCATTTCTGAAAAAATTATACTTAGTAAAGAAGAAGTGTACGTAGGAAAAGGCTACCTTACTGAGGGCCCATTTAAGATGAATGTATTGACTGTTGAAATTAATAAAAGTTCTGTTTCTTCTTAATTGCTTGAGTCTAATGATTTATGACATGAATGATTAGGGCATGTCAATTACAAAACATTGTGAAAACTGATTAACTTAGAAGTTTTGGCAAACTTTGAGTGCAATAAATCAAAGTGTCAAACGTGTGTGGAATCAAAGTATGCAAAGCATCCTTATAAGTTCGTTCAAAGGAATTCCAATCCTTTAGACTTAGTACACACTGACATTTGTGATATGAAGTCAACACCATCACGTGGTGGGAAAAAGTATTTCATAACTTTTATTGATGATTGCACTAGATATTGTTATGTCTATTTGCTAAATAATAAGGATGAAGCAATAGATGTATTTAGGCAATATAATACAGAAGTTGAAAATCAGTTAGAGAAAAAGATCAAAATGATAAAAAGTGATAGGGGTGGAGAATATGGATCTCCCTTTGCAGAAATATATGCAGAAAATAGAATTATCCATCAAACTACGACCCCGTATTCACCTCAATCTAATGAAATTGTGGAAAGGAAAAACCTAAACTTAAAGAAAATGATGAATGTCTTACTAATAAGTCCAGGTTTACCGCAAAACTTATGGGGGGAAGCTATCCTTACAGTTAACCGAATACTTAATAAAGTGCCCCACAATAAGACACTATCAATTCCATATGAAAAATGGAAAGGAAAGAAACTTAACGTGAAATATTTCAAAGTGTGGGGGCATCTAGCGAAAGTCCAAGTTCCTATGCTTAAAAGGGTGAAAATAGGACCTAATACAGTGGTCTGCGTGTTCATAGGATATGCTAAAAGTAGTAAAGCATATTGATTTTTGGTTCATAAATTCGAACATCTAGATATCAATAAAAATATGATAATTAAGTGAGATAATGCTGAATTCTTTGAACATATTTATTTGTATAAAACTAGACATTAACAGTCTAGTGGAGGATCTAAACAACCTCGAGAAGAACCAAGTGAGGATGTACATAATGATGAGAATTCAAGACGTAGAACACGTCAAAGAACATCAACTTTTTTGGATCGAATTTTGTAATATTTCTCTTAGAAAATGAGCCTAAAAAAATTAAAGAGGTGATGCCGTATCCAGTCTCATCCTTTTGTAAAGAGATAGTCAATAGTGAGATTGATTCAATCTTAAGCAACCATACGTGGGAGTTGATTGATCTTCCTCCAGGAAACAAACCTTTAGGTTCTAAATGAATTTTTAAAAGGAAAATGAAAGCGGATGGTACTATTCACAAATACAAGGCAAAACTTATAGTAAAAGGCTTTAAACAGAAGGAAGGCCTTGATTACTTTTATACATACTCGCCTGTAACAAGGATAACATTAATTCGGATGTTAATTGCCTTAGCGGCGGTATATGGTCTTAAAATCCATCAAATGAATTTAAAAATAGCATTCCTAAATGAAGAATTAGAGGAAAACATTTACATAGAATAGCCCAAGAGTTTTGTCGTTCCTGGTAAAGAAAAGAAGTGTGCAAACTGGTTAAGTCACTCTATGGAACAAACACCTAAATAGTGGCATGCAAAATTTGACCAAACCATGTTGGCAAACAGATTCAAGATAAATGAATGTGATAAATGTGTTTACATTAAAGACACTCCAGATCACCAAGTCATTATTATTTGTATGTGGATGATAGGTTGATCATCAGTAGAGACATTTCTGACATAAATGCTACGAAAAAAATGCTCGAGAGATAGTTGGATATGAAAGACCTTGGAGTTGTAGATGTGATCTTAGGAATAAGAATTCATAAAACTCCACAATGATTGGCATTGTTACAGTCTTATTATATCAAAAAGGTACTTGACAAATTCAAGTATTTGGAATTTGGTATTGCCAAGACTCCATTGGATGTGAGCTTTGCACTTCAAAAGAATGAAGGTGAAAGTGACTCACAGTTGGAATACGCAAGATTGTTGGGATGTTTAATGTATATCATGAATTGTACACGGCCAGACATAACATGTGCTATTAGTAAGTTGAGTTGGTACGCGAGTAATCCCAATAAAACTCATTGAATGACAATGAAAAGAGTTTTGGGGTATCTTAAATACACTCAAGACTATACTTTGCATTATAGTAAATATCCAGTGGTACATGAAGGATATAGTGATGCAAATTGGATCACCGAATTGAATGAAGTAAAATCCATAAGTGGATACGTATTTACTATAGGTGGAGGAGTAGTCTCTTGAAAATCATCCAAACAGATATGTATTTCTCACTCTATAATGGAATCAGAATTTATCGTATTAGATAAAGTCGGTGAAGAAGCATGGAAGATATTCCTTATTGGCCCAAACTATTAGCACCGGTATGTATACACTGTGATAGTCAAGCAGTAATAGTTAGGGAAGAGAGCATGATGTACAATGGTAAATCTCGTCACATAAGACGGAGACATACTACCATTACAAAACTTCTTTATAGTGGAATTATCACTGTTGACTATGTGAAATCAAAGGATAATGTGTTGGATCCACTTACAAAAGGTCTATCTCGAGAGGGAGTTGAGAGAATATCCAAGGGAATGTGTTTACGGCCTAGGACAAATCAAAATAGCGGTAACTTTACCAAGAAAACTAGAGATCCCAAGAGATGGGTTAAAGGAAATCAAACAAAGTTATGTCTGGCAGGTTCATCATTGTCAATATACCCAACCCATTCTCATAATGTAGACAATGTTTAGCAAACAAGGATAAGACTTATGGTGTGAAGTTGTTTAGTAAATTTAGAATATTTGACCAAATAGTTTAATCTATAGGATTGAATATTTCACCTATGTGGGAGCGAAGTGAAATACGCTTCAAGGAGAAAGTTAGTAAAGGCCTATTCTCTAAGCTCTCATGCGACTGAGACGTGTTCATGGATGAAACGAATAAAACCATGAGAACCATAAACGGTAAAAGTCTGGTTGTGTGACATGTGTTGTCTAGGTGTACATTAAAGCTCGATGGTTTAAAGATATCAAATCTACCGATTAACCAAGTGCATCGATGTATGTTTACTATAGAAAGTTTAAAGGGAAACCCACTTTTCCAGATGCAATTAGTATTTGCTTAATGATCACGTACTTGTCCATAAATTTTTATAAAAAATAGTCATTCCCTATTCATATGTGGGATTGTTGGGTTCAATTGGTGTGAATGGAAAATAGAGGGACACAACCCTTCGAGAAAAAGACACTATTTTGAGAAAAGGTATGATTAATTGAATGGTGGTGGCTGTTTGGAAAAGACATACTATTTTGAATGGATAGACATGACTGTTCCTAAGAACACACCTTTTCGATGAACCATTGCCACCTTTCGAAAGAGGCACTTAATGGTTGTATAAACCTGCATTTTTTACAGGTTTGGTAATGAATTTTTCTGCACTTAAAAAGCACTTTTTGTCTTCTAAAATACTGTGTGATCATCTCTTGTTGAGTGAGTTCAAAGAAAATCCGATCGTTTGAGGTATCATTACTATTGGATTGTTAAGCCATTTTATCTTGGGAGGAAAATTTTGCAACCTCGGGTACTTGAAGGGGAATTATTTCCTTAAGGGCACTCTGTGAATTCATAGGACTTGGCTTTTTCTGCTTCATCTATTTTTCTTTAAAATAGTGAAAACACACTTCTTTGAAA
>NC_061115.1:18035073-18135218 GCF_002878395.1 Capsicum annuum
TGACTCTTAAAAATATTGAGGAAGTTAGAATTGAAGGTTGAACTAATATTTAATGGAGTAAAAATCTTAAATTGATGTCTTTATGGTTGTTCTCTTGGTGGTGTTAATGAAAAAAATGAAAAAAAAATTGAAGGAAAAGACAATTTTGTGACAGGGGTAAGGGTTGGAAAGGGAGAAAAAGAGGGTGGGGTGGGGGGCATGGTCTAAGAAGAAGAAAAAAATAGGTGCAGGGAGCTGAAAAAATAGGGCAGGGGGGAGGGGGATCTGAATTGAAGAAGAAGGAGGGATGGGAGGGTGTGAAGAAGAAAGATTTTTTTTTTTAATTTTTATTATATATATATATATATATATATATATATATTTATATATTACGTAGCAATGACATGACAGTGACGTGGGCGTGTGTGTAGTGCACCTCCCTTTGTGAGAGTGGTAATATATATTTAGGGGGATATTTAATCCACTTGAAAGTTATTAAGGGGGTATAATTGTCCAATTAGTTTAGGATGTAAAGGACATTTTAGCGACAAGTTTAGGGGTGATTTAATGTCTTTTCTCTTATTTTATTCATGAATTAGATCGGGATGACTGATGATTTCGGGATTCGTTCGCCCAAGCATATTAATTTTTTTTTTACAAAGAATTTTTTTTTTAGTGAACTATTTTCTTTCACTGCCGGCCGCTCAACTAAATCAATCAGTTTAATACTTTAACTTGCATGGCCATTCAAGTTGGTAAAAACTTAAATGCATCCGATGTATACATCAAATTAATATTTTTTATCATGGCTATGTAATTAAATTAAGTAAAACACATGTTGATTAATTATGGTTAATTAACATGAACTTTAAATTCAAACACATGCCATGCATATATTGACTTGGTGTATATAACAAGTGCGTGTAAGTTTATTCCATTCAAGTTTGGGTCATAATAAAAAGGATGGAACACAATGAGTAGTTTGAAAAATAAAATACTTTAAAAAAATTAAAATGAAATGTTTTCCTTGCATACATTTATTACTTTTTCGGTCTTAAATTATCTATTTTGATTCTCTTTTACAATATGTATCTTGAGAAATATTAATTAAAAGTTTTTTTTTTTAACTATTTTATCCTTCATTGCTATTTGAACAATCATAACACTACCTATAATAAATGTGTTTGATTTGTAATCTTCAAGAAGAATAGCTACTAAGGATAAAATGAGTGAAATACTTAATTTATTTTGAACTTTAAAAAAATAAATAATTTGAGATAATTAGTTTTGAAAGTCATGATAAATAATTTGAAGTGATGAAAGTTTATTAATTTCTCAATGAACTTTGAAAGATATGTATTACTTCAATTTGTTGCCTTAACTAACTAGTATTCACAATTAAACTAAGTTGCAATCCAATAGCTCTGGATGACTAATGCAAATGTAATTAAGAAGCTTCTCCTAATCCGAAAAAAAAAGAGAGAATGTTTTAAAGTAACAAAAATAGCGTCATTTGTGACATCAAAAGTAACAACTATCTATTAAAGCAAAATTTTATACACACGATTATTATCCTGGTCGTTGAGCACATAATGTTGTTGGGCCAATGATAAGAAAAAGAAGAATTTTTATTTAGATAATACTTTTTAAAGATATTATTATCTTAAATGATACTACTTTTATTTTATTACAGATATAACTTTCTTTAACTATTAATAGCTCCAGCTCAGACAACCATCACAGCATCCAACTACGTTGCCGTTTTTTCCTACACACCATCACCGTCATAAGAACAAATAAAAATCAACAAAACAGAAAATGTCGAAATTATTAAATAAAAATGTTTAATAAAAAAAGTTAGTCTATAATTCGTAAAAATCAAAATTGTACTATAATAATAAACAATGCTATATATTATACCATCTATGTAAATAAATAAATGATTAAAAAAAAAAAGAAATCAGCTGAGTCAAGTCAATGACCCGATATTTTACTTTTGAGTACCAATAGAAAGTTGGGTGAAAAAAATCTATTTTACAGAAGTAGTGTAGTTGTAGGTTCTTTAATATACATGTACAGAAACATGAGAAAAATTGAAGGAAAGGTATCTTTTAAATCTTGAATGAAGGATTGGTGACATTGACCAACAGATAGGGTCAAACATCATTAGGAAACTTGATTAAGTTAATCGTGGATTTGATTAATATTTTCAAAACTTTCTAATCTTTTCAAAAATACAAATCAACCCAACCCACACTCTTCTTCAATCCAAATCAACCACTCTCTCCTCTCTCCCGACAGCTTCTCTCAACTCTCTCCCAACCAACAGTTCTGCAAAATTTCTCCCTTCAACCCCCGGTGACCTCTACCTCCGGAGACAAATAGTTGGGCTTCGAGTTCCCCTCTTTTCTCCCTTCAACCCCCGGTGACTTCTACCTCCGGCGAAAAATAGTTGGGCTTCGAGTTCCCCTCTTCAATTCAAATCAACCTGTCTCTCTTCCCTTTCTCGACAGCTTCTCTCAACTCTCTCTCATCCAACTGTTCTACAAATTTCTTATTTCAATCCTCGGCGACTTCAACATCCAACTACAAATAGTTGATCTTCAAGTTTATTTTCGACTTCAACCTTCAATTGACGTGACAGCCTTGCTGTCTGACCACAACAACTTCGAATTCTTCATCATTCCTTTTCTTCCTTCATAGGTAAAAATTTATGACCTTTTTAGTTTTGAAGAAAATGAGGAAATTGAGCCAACTTCTCTTATAGTATTGGTTAACAATTTCAATATTTGTTGCATTAATTTGAAATACAGTTTGAATAAAATCCTAATTTCTGATATTTCTTGTCTTCTCTTTTCGAAGTAAATTGTGATATTTTGTTGTTTGTCGCATTTTTTTGAAGTTTGATTTTTATTATTTGTGTTTATAAAAACAAAATGACAATTTGGGTTGATTTCTTCTGTTCTTGGTAAAAATGGTGAAATTGCTGTTTTTTATTAAACAAAATCGTGCTACTATTTTTTGTTTCCTCCGACAGATTACCCATCTGGTGTAATATATTAACTATCTGATGCAACAGCTTTATCATATGATGCAACAGATGAACCATCTGATGTACCAGAGGAACCATCAGATTATAATTTTGATGTAACAGATTAACTATCTGATGCAACAGATTAACTATCTGATGCAACAAATTTACCATATGTTGCAACAAATTAAGCATCGGATATAAAATCTGATGCAATTGATTAACCATCTCGTGCAGCGAAAGAACCATCAGATTAATGATCTGATGCAACAGATGAACCTCCTATTGGATAAAATCCTATCAACTCTTCCAACAGGAAATGTCCAAGACTTGATTTTTCCAACTGATCATTCATCTTCCGCGATAGACGACCTTATGTTGGAAGAAATCTAACTAATATTGATCGTTGATAACTGTTCTAACAGATCAATCATGTGTTGCAACAGATGTGTGACCTGTTGCACAGACCATTTATCTTTCTCAACAGATGAGTGATATATTTTGTATTGTCGTAATAGATTACTCAGCCATTGCTATAGGTTAGTTAAATGCTCTGACAGATCACTCATAAGTTGCAACAGATGTGTGATCTGTTGCATAAACCATTTATCTTTCTCAACAAATAAGTGATATATTTTATATTATCACAACAGATTACTCAGCCGTTGCTACAGATTATTTAATTGTTCCAATAGATCACTCATATATTGCAACAAATGATGTCACAATAGATGTGCGATCTGTTGCACAGACCATTCATCTTTCTCAATAGATGAGTGATATATTTTATATTATCGCAACAAATTACTCAGCCGTTGTTATAGGTTATTAACTATTCCAATAGATCACTCACATGTTGCAATAGATGATGTTGCAGCAGATGTGTGATCTGTTGTATAAACCATTCATTTTTCTAAACAGATGAGTGATTTATTTTGTATTGTCGCAGCAGATTACTCATCCGTTACAACAGGTTATTTCAACTGTCCCAACGGATCATTCAAATGTCGCAACAATGTATGATCTGTTGCACAGATCATTTATTTGTCTTAAAAGATGAGTGATATATTTTGTATTATTGCAGCAGATTACTCATCCACTGCAATAGTTTGGTTATATGCTGCAACAGATATACTAGCTGGTGCAATAGATCGGTGATCTGTTGTAACTGTTATTTTACTATTTTGCTTGTTTGATTTACTGTTATCCTTTTTTAACGATGCATTAATCAAATATAATATTTTTTTATGTTCCTGTTAATTTTAGATAATATGGTTCCCAAAAGAATAGAAACCAAATCAAGTCCAAGTAAAGGAACAAGTGAAGCAGCTAGGCTACATCCACCACTCTATGAGCTTGCTTTACACGTGTTATCTCAATCGGGAGTAGAATATGATAAACACGGGGAGGAGGAATGTTTCAAAAGAGATGATGCAAATGCTAATACCCCTTCCACCAAAGAGTTGGTCAAAGCCTTAAGCATTGATCGTTATTTTATGAGAATGCAGTGCGATGGTGCCCCAGATTTAACGAGTGATTTCGTGGTTAAGTCAGCCATGGGAAAATCTTTTGACACCTTCAGAAAAATACTTTGAGAACAAAAATTGGATGCTTATTTCAGGGACAACAGCTTTGGGAAATATCTTGATTTGTCCGAGGACAAAAATACTCATTTCCAAATAAAAATGGTATGTGAACTTCTCAAGCATACGTTTATGTATGAAAACAAAGATAATATGGATGAGGTATGGATAAATTACTGTGGCATGCCTATTTGTTTTGGTTGGAAGGAGTTTGCCATAGTTACTGGACTAAAATATTATCCTCCTTCTCAAGTTATACCTATTTTAACCTAAACAAAAGCACCCTGCACACCCCAAAAAGGCAAAGGCAAGTTGTGTGATCGTGATGACCTGGTGTCCATTGTTGGTCCAAGCTTCAAAAATAAAAAATTGATAGAAGCGTTGAAAGGTAAAGGACTTTCAAAGAAGCACAAGGAGTCATTGTGCTTGGTTTGGTTTGTACATAATATTTTTTGGGCGAGAGACGTTAACAAACATAATAAGCCTCGGTTTAATAAAGCTCTCCGAGGATCTTGAAGCATTTTAACAGCTATCCTTGGGGTTATGAAAGCTTCAAAATGACTGTCAAATATTTGTTGACTCCGTTAGTGCCATATACAATCAACTTATATGGCTTTCCATGGGCTTGCATGGTAAATGGTTCTTTCTTCTATTATGATATCATTCATTTTTTTAACTCAATAATGGTTTTGATTTATTGGCATTATTTTATAGGCTTGGGCGTTTGAAGTCATTCCTTATTTGAGACAACAAGTGAACTACTAGGAAGGAGTTTTCTGTCCAAGAATCTTGAGATGGTTGTCGGTCAAAACTGATAAAAATGCAAAATTTCTTGATCTCTTCAACCCCCGAAGGATGCAGTAAGTATAATTATAATTAATTTTTTATTTTAATTAATGATTTTTTTCAAATGATCTAATCATCATTCTAATACATGTAATGATTTATGTTAGATTGTGCATCCATCGCTAGTTCCGACCAATCGAGAGTTGAAAATGCTATTTTTTCTTACTTTATGGCCTGTGCAAACTTTATCGGACCCTAAGGTCATCGACAGAATAAAAATGGAATTATTTGGAGCAACAACCATTACAAGAAAAATAATTTTAGAGAGTGGGCTTGTTGTTGTTGATGGTCTTAGTGGTGATGGAGCTGTTGGTGGTGGTAGTGGTGCTGCTGTTAGTGCTAATAGTGTTCCTCTTACAGTATTTAAAGCAAACCATTATGAGTATGATCATATTGGTTATACAGATTTTACCTCTCCCAGTGAATGTTATGCATATAAATGTCAAGGCTGCAGGGCAAACCATGATGTAGTGATTAATTCTATTAATACATTAACTTCTTCTGTAAAGGAATTAACATCTAAGAGAGGTCTCATTCCATCAAAGAGGATTTTATTTCCATCCGCTCCATTAGAAATTAGGGCTAAGAGGAGAAGGAGAGTGATTTTCAGGGCATTATCAAGTATCTAAAAAAGAGAAATTGCAACTCCTCTATCTGTGTGTTGCACTGAGCAACATACAAGTCCAAAGGAGAGCAGCACAAGCTGAAGAAGGTGAATATATATGTCTTTCAACTAACAAAAAAAACAGACACATATCTGTTTCAACAGATAACACATCTGCTAAAAATTATCAAATAAATATATACATTTGTTGTAACAATTGACTAACTTATTGCACCAGATAAATTTCTGGTGCAACATATGTCTCGTCTATTTTAGCAAATCAAACAGCTCTTCGTACCACTTTTATTTGTACCAAAAGATGACCTATCTGCTATAACAGATGATTTATATGTTGTAACGAATGGTTCATCCATTGAAAATTATCATACATGATCTTCCTCATGTAGAAATTTGTCCCAATAGTTGATTCATTATTGCAACAAAAATATAATTTGTTTGGAACAATTTAAAATTGGAGGAAGACCTGTTTGATTTGCTAGAAGAGATGAGTTATCCTTTTTTGTTTTGTTTTATCTCCGTGATTAGCATTGACCAATTCTGAATTTTCAGATGGATGTAGAAGAATCTACTACTAAACAACATTGACAATATGCCACTCTTTTATGAAAATATAGAGAACAGAAAGCGCAGAAATCGTACGTAAGCAACAATAAAGATCCACAACAAGCAAAGATGAATTCCATAGCACCGGATGAAGAACAACTTCTCCATACTGAGTAGATCTTTATAACTTGAGCCTATCAAAGTAATTCTTGGCATCATACTTAAATTGTTGTTGATGTTTTTATTGAGATCGGTAGCCATAACAATTTTTTTATATTTCATTTATTCGTTGACTTATTTTAGCTAATTTATGAAGGCTTTAATTTATTTTAATTTTTCTATGAATTTTATTTATTCCTTAGATTTGAACCTATTAATTGAAAAGGAATACTAGATTCAAATATTGCAACAGATATTGTATCTGTTATAACAGACGATACATCTATTGGAAAAATTGAACAGATTTAGACATATGTTGCAGCAGGTAAGTAATCTGTTGGAACTTATCAAACAGGTCTTCTCACTGTTGCAACAGATTAATTTAGATAGAAACATCGAGATAATGCAACAGATGACCAACCTATTGCAACAGATGAACTTATATAAAAACATCGAGATAATGCAACAGATAACCAACCTATTGCAACAGATAAACTATATGTCAGAACGGGTAGAATAACTGTTACAACGGATGGATAATCAGTTGCATTATAAAAATTTAACTTTCGTTGGACATAAAAAATTACCACTACGTGTAAAAAAGTTAAAGTGAATTAAAATAAAAAAGGCAGAACCCATCGACGGTGTTCAGTTCAAGCATCTAAAATAAAATAGGCATAAAGTAGACAATGTTCATTTTAAACATGTAAAATAAAATAGGCATCAAATATGCCAGTTTGACACATTTTGCTGACTTGCCGTCACTTGGCCCCCAACGGTCATTCCCCCCCACCCATTGTCTTATATATTTATCTTCCTCCTAAAATTTAACCCTAAATTCCCAAATCTTCTTCTTCATCATCATCTTCTTTTATCTATCCAAATTCTTCAAATTATTTCTTTCATTTTTTCCAATTGAGCTGACAATGATGAGCACATCTTTCACTATTTTTTGTGATAAAGATTTTCGATATTGTAAGTGCGGTCATGAAGCTCTGTTAAAAAATTCTTAGACTCAACAAAATTTGGGTCGTAGGTTTTTTTCTTGTAGGATTTTAAAGGTAATATTTTTTTATTTAATTAGTTGATTATTTATTGACTTATAATTATTTTGTAATTATGTTCTTTTTTTTAATAGAAATTGGATGGATGCGATTACTTTGATTGGTATGAAGAACGACACCCTTCACAAGTAAATCATGTAATCTGGAGTTTTTTGAACAAAGTCAAGGCTTCTGAAGAGAAACAAAATTGAGCAAGAAGATACTAGATTATTGTCGTTATTGCTACTGGTTTGGTGTTGTTGGGCACACAGATATGCAAGCCTAATTGCTGAAATTTTCATGGTGGTGTATGTATTTGTTACTGGTTTGGTGTTGTCGAGCACATGGATATTCAAGCGTAATTATTGGAAAATATCAAAAAGATTTAGGCATATGTTGTAAAATTTAGGTCATCTATTGGAAATTATCAAATAGGTCTTCCCACTATTGTAATAGATTAGACTTAGATTATTAGATTATTCCTAGAAATAACATCAGCGTAATGCAACAGATGACTAACCTAATGCAACATATAAACTATCTGTCAGAACAGATTAAATATATTTTACAACAGATTGACAAACTATTACATTATAAAAAACTCAACTTTCATAAAAAAAAATTATTGCCACTACATGTACATTTAATAAAGTAAAGGGTGAAGTGAAATTAAAAATTGCTATATCACAGGATCTTCTATATACACAGGCTTCAAGCGTCCAGTTAGTACCCCATAAGCCCAGACCTCTTGCAGGTTTGTCACAGTGTTGTCGCATAAAAAATTTATTGGCTCAGCCATTTATGTGCCGGTCAACAAACATTCGATGTGTGCAAGAGCGTGCAATCCGCTCGCTTTAGCGTCATCATCTTTTGGAAGGATAATTCCTTTGTTTAGACCTTCAAAATCCCATGATTTCTTCATCAACACTTTCTTTGGCAAATGATTCATCAGTTTATCTCCCTCAACAAGATGGGCAACAGAACCATCAGTGGCTCCACAAGGAGAAAAAAATTAAAATCGTCGACAAGAGGTATATTGGAGTCATAAACATTGATCTTTATCTCCTCGAGTAGTATCTCAACAGCCCGATATTGCATGCCATTCATGCTAATGACTGCAAGAATCCTTTTTGCCGCGATCCAGCTCTTGTCGTATGGATTTGGCCTCTCTCCTCTAACATATTTTATTATTTATTTTTCATCCAAGACCAACGTAGGAACTAGGAAATCAAGTCCCACTCCAAGGGATAACACCTCCCCATTGAGTTGATCGTACCTATCCTTGAGCTTCTTGCAGAAGTCGAGGTCCATTATCCTATTGGCAGTGTCATAAGCTTCCTGGTACGTTAATTGCCTCTTCCTTATAAGGCAAAGAATTATGTCAACGTGCTGTGATATAAGAAGTCAATTTTTAAATAGGTTAGTAATTGTAAAGATGCAACGAATGGTCCATATGTTGCATAGGGTTCTTTGAATCAATAATCCAATGCAGCTTATGCAACAGATGGATAATAAGTTGCAACAGAACCACTACCAGTTGCATCAGTATACCTAGCTGTTGCAACAGATGTAAAATCTATTGCGTAGCGTCTTCTTCATGGGGTATATTAGAAGGGCTAGTTTAGGAAAAGTAAAATTGCCTTGTCCTTGTACGGCATACGCATATCAGTCATAGTCTGGAAGTCTTAGGGTGAAAAGGGAGGCCTGGGGTAATTTGGTGCGCCTGGCTTGGCATTCTTGTCCTGTCGCAGATCTCTATTCTCTTTGGTGCCAAGTTCTGCGTATATGTCCACCTTTTTTACTAGCCCCTGAACTTCAACAACTTTTGGAGAGAGACGAATTACAATGTTTTTTTATTTTCGATCAGAGAGTATATCTCTAATTGCTCTTTTCTTTCTTCTAACCAATACTGTAGGAATATGTGGCTCCCTAACCTTCTTGGATGGTATGACACACCTCTTGGATTTGAATTCCTTGATAGCTTTAGAGATAGCCTCTACTTTTTCAAAGAGTTTTGACTGTCTGTCCTTGCAATCTTCACATTCTCAATAAGAACGCGGGGGTGAAAAGGGGTAAGAGGGACACATGTAAGGGTGAAAAGAGGTGTTTTCAAACGTATTTATCTTTTTTGAGCATCAACATGCTCATCATCATGAGTGATAGCAGCATCAGCATGCCTGCCACTAACACCAACAACTCCACCAAAAGAAGCACCTTGATCTGCCTTAGTAGGTTGGTCATGAAGAGCCTTAACATTCGGCTGACTTTGCCTAACTGCTCTTCTTATGGCTGTTGCTCTAGCCAATTCCTTCTTTATTAACTCTACCGTTGGGTCTGCTATATTATTAACATGACCTAGAGTAATATAATAAGTCATCACCAACTCCTCCTCAGTAGGCACGATCCATGGATGCACAACCTATAAAAAAGAAAAAAAAGACTGATGCATTTAAATCATATAATGTAATAATTTTCATAGTTGGGCTACATTTAAAAAAAAGACCCATCTGCTGCATAGTTTACAGTATATGGTTAAAATTCATTTGAGTCTGGTTTAGAGAAACAGAGCAACACATGGATAATTTGATGCAAAATATCAATCATCTGTTACAACAGTTGCACAAGACGGGTAATCTGTTATACGACAGATGATCTATACGTAGAAACAGATGAACAATATGTTATCAAATTGCACATCTGTTGTATAATTTGTAATAGATAGTTAATCTATTAGGAGTTAGGTTTAGAGAACCAAAGCAACAAATAGGTAATCTGATGCAAGATAGCAATCATACCCTGTCACAATAGATTTCCCATCTGGTGTATCAGATATAACATCTGTTGCACTAGATATAACATCTGTTTAATATCTTTCTGTAAGTAAAATTATTTTACTTGAGAAGACGTACTGCATCATCCCGAGGGTTAAAGAGACCAGTCTCTTTAATATTGGTATTTCTCTTTGCAGCCAACCACCTAAACATCCTTGAATGAGAAACCTCATCCGGGTAATCCATTAACTATTTTCGGAGGGGGGGAATGGCTTCAAATGACCAAGCCTTAAAAATGTAAATAGGAAGCAAGAAAAAAAAGTCATAATAACTATATTCAATATAAATTAATTGATGAGTAAAATTAGTGATTAATTTTACGATAAAATCCTAAGAAAAGCTGTATAATATGGTCGTCCCTGAGGATAGCATTGTCTGTAAATATTGGATAGTCAAGTAGAAGTTGTCATATCCCCAGGGATAATTGTTGAATTTATCAAAATTCTCAACACGCTCTAACACATCATCTTCTATGACCTTGTTGGAGTCTCTTGCCAAAATAACCAAATGGGCAAATCAAACTAAGCACAATTTCTCCCTGTACTGCTCTGGTATGGTTCTATCCTCGAGATCAGTCAACAAATTCGATGCTTTGTATCCACATTGAGCAATGTCAAACAACCCATCTATTTTTTTCTTCCATTTTCTTGCCTTGGATATTTTGCGGGGTGGTGGTCCTTCTAGACGATGGCATCTCAAGACCGTCACTATGGTAAATTCTTGCAAGCCAAAACAAATAGACAAGTCACAGTAGTTGATCCAGATTCTATCCATCTTCTTTTTACCCCCTCCTCCGGATCTTTATCATTCACCACGTACTTGATCCTACGCTTAAGAAGACTATATACCTTCGTCATAGGGAAGCAAATATGGGCAGAGGGGTGCTAAGGCAGCTCAAGAAAGCATCCAAAGTAGCTCTTCCTAAAAATTCTGCCTATGTTTTTGTTTTCCATAATTTTCATAAAATGTTCAAATTTTTTCCCCATCTGACATTTAAGTACAATTTGACAGGTTAGCTGTTTTGTTTCTGGGTCATTTATCAGCATCACAACTTGAAACTTGTCAATATTAAAAGTTTTGATAGGATCATGCTAGGATGTCGACATTAATTCACGGCCCATTGGTGATCCATTATCATCATGTTGATGATCATCATTTTTTATTTTTCACTCTCCAATTCCTCCTTTTCTCACTTTCATTTTCTTCATCACCATCTACAGACCCTTGTCTACCTTCCTTAATATTGTTTTCACATCTCTCCTCAGCTTTACTTTTCCCTGACTGAGATTGTTCAGGAAGCTCCTCCGAATCCCTCTGTACTATAGCCTTCTTTCGGTGGTCAAACATTGATCCACTTGCACTTTCTTTTCTTTTGGGAGACATGTTTTACCTACAAACAAAAAACAAAAATTATATTACAATTGATGTATGCATAAATTTTAAAAAATACATTACAAACACCACGAATACCGACACACCAAGAGACACCACCCCAAACACTACCAACCAATGCCAATAAACAAACACCATAAATATCGACACCACCGATAGCCACTACAAACACCACTCACCAATGACACTATTAGTGCTGTCACGATGACCACAAACACCACCACCACCACCAACACCACAAACACCATCCAATAATACCATGAAAGCCAATGAAATACTACGATGGAAACTAGGGATTTCTCGAGTTCTTCCTATGATTTTACCATCAAACTCAAAATTGTAAATCCATTCTCAAAGATAATACAACTAAACCCATTAAAACCCATCTTCGAGAATGGGTTTACAATTTTGAGTTTGATGTTAAGATCATAGGAAGAACTCAAGAAATCCCTAGTTTTCGTCGTAGTATTCCGTTGGCTGTCATGGTATTATTGGATGGTGTTTATGGTATTGGTGGTGGTAGTGGTTGTGGTTGTGGTCATCGTGGTGGCACTGGTGGTGGCATTGGTTGGTGGTGTTTGTGGTGGCTGTTGGTGGTGTCGGTATTCGTGGTGTTTGTTTATTGGCATTGGTTGGTGGTATTTATGGTGGTGGGTGGTGGTGTGTCGGTATTCGTGGTGTTTGTAATGTATTTTTTAAAATTTATGCATACATCAATTGTAATATAATTTTTGTTTTTCTTTGTTTGTGGGTAAAAAATGTATCCCAAAAGAAAAGAAAGTGAAAGTGGATCAATGTCTGACCATCCAAAAAAAAGCTCTAGTACAGAGGAATTCGGAGGAGCTTCCTAAACAATCTCAGTTAGGGAAAAGTAAAGTTGAGGAGAGATGTGAAAACAACATTGAAGGAGGTGGAAAAGGGTCTGTAGATGGCGATGAAGAAAATAAAAGTGTGAAAGAGGAGGAATTGAAGAGTGAGAAAGAGAGAGAGGATGATCATCAACATGATGATAATGGATCACCAATGGACCGTGAATTAACATATTTCAAGTATTGACATGTTTTAAGTTGCGATGCCGATAAATGACCCAGAAGCAAAACAACTAACTGGTCAAATTGTACTTAAATATCAGATGGGGAAAAATTTTGAACATTTTATGAAAATTATAAAGAGCGAAAACATAGGCAGACTTTTTAAGAAGAGATGCTTTGGATGCTTTCTTGAGCTGCCTAAGGACCCCTCTGCCCGTATCCATTTCCCTATGATGATGGTATATGTTCTTCTCAAGAGCAGGATTAAGTATGTGGGGGATGATAAAGATTCGGAGGAGGGGGCAAAAAAAGATGGATAAAATCTGGATTAACTACTATGACATTCCTGTTTGTTTTGGATTACAAGAGTTTGTCATAGTGACGGGCTTGAGATGCCATCGTTCAGAAGGATCACCACCCCACAAAAGATCTAAGGCAAGAAAACGCATAAAAAAAAAGATGGGTTGTTTAACATTGCTCGACGTGGCTATAAAGCATCAGATTTGTTGACAGATCTCAAGGATAAAGCCATACCAGAGTAGTATAGGGAGCAATTGTGCTTAGTTTGGTTTGCCCATTCAGTTATATTGTCAAGAGATGTCAACAAAGTTATAGAAGATGATTTATTGGCGCGTGCTGAGGATTTTGATAAATTCAACAATTGTCCTTGGGGATATGACAGCTTTTACTCAACTATTCAATATTTACTGACAAAGCTATCCTCAGGGACGACCACATTATATGGCTTTCCTTGGGATTTCATGGTAAAATTAATCACTAATTTTACTCATCCATTAATTTATATTGAATATAGTTATTATGATTTTTTGTGCTTGCTTCCTGTTTACATTTTTTAGGCTTGGGCATTTAAAGCCATTCCTCCCCTCTAAAAGAAGTTAATGGATTACCCGGATGAGGTTTCTCATCCAATAATGTTTAGGTGGTTGGCTGGAAAGAGCAACACCAATATTAAAGAGGCAGATCTCTTTAATACTCCGAATGATGCAGTACGTCTTCTTCAAGTAAAATAATTTTACTCAAAGAAATATATTAAACCGATGTCATATTTGGTGCAACAGATGTTATATCTAGTGCAACATATGTTATATATGATGCACCATATGGGAAATCCATTGCGACAGGGTACGATTGATATCTTGCACCAGATTACCCATCTATTGCTTTGGTTCTCTGAACCCGACTCCTAATAGATTAACCATCTACTGCAAATTATGCAACAGATGTGTAATCTAATAACATATTGTTTATTTTTTGTGATGTACAGATCATCTGTTGCACAACTCATTTCTCATCTTGTGCAACTGTTGTAACAGATGATTGATATTTTGCATCAGATTATCCATGTGTTGCGCTGTTTCTCTGAACCAAACTCAAATAGATTTTAACTATATACTGTAAACTATGCAACAAATGGGTCTTTTTTTTAAATATAGCCCAACTGTAAAAATTATTATATTATATGATTTAAATGCATCTCTCTTTTTTTTTTATAGGTTGTACATCCATGGATTGTGCCTAATGAGGAGGAGTCGGTGATGACTTCTTATATTACTCTAGGTCATGTTAATACTATAGCATACCCAATGGTGGATTTGATAAAGAAGGAATTGGCTGGAGCAACAGCCATAAAAAGAGCAGTTTGGCAAGGTCAGCCTAATGTTGAGGCTCTTCATGACCAACCTACTAAGGCAGATCTAGGTGCTTCTTCTGGCGGAGTTGTTGGTGTTGGTGGCAGGCATGCTGATGCTGCTACTACTCATGATGATATGCATGTTGATGCTCAAGAAATAATAAATATTTTATGAAAACACCCCTTTTCACCCTTACAAAGGTCTCTATCACCCCTCTTCACCTTTGTGTTCTCGTTGCAAATGCAAAGAGTGAAAGGACACACAGGATAAACTCTTTAAAAAAGTAGAGGCTATGTCTAAAGCTATCGAGGAATTTAAATCCAAGAGATATTTCATACCATCCAAGAAGGTGAGGGAGCCACACACTCCTAAAGTGTTGGTTTGGAAAAAGAAAAAAAATAATTAGAGACTTACTCTCTGGTTGGAAATCAAAAGAAATTACAATTCCTCCCTCTCCAAAAGCTATTGTAGTTCAGGGGCCAATCAAGAAAGTGGACATATGTGCGGAACTTGGCGCCGAAGCGAAGAGGGATCTGCGATATGCCAAGAATGCTAAGCTAGGCTGTAAGACCCCGAAAAATCATACGTCTAAATTCAACTCCTTAAGGCTCTTAAATGATTCGACACTTAGAATAATTCTAAGCTAAGTAGTCAAAACTTAGTCTCATTTTAAGCCTTCGAACTTTGGGAATTTATTTGATGACCTTCCCAACCTCCATTTTGCGATTTTCAAGTTTCTTTGTGATGGGGCAGGTCAATAGTACACTTGGGGTGAGTTTCAGAATTTTTGAAACTCGTTTAGGGCGTGTTTGCATTTTCAAACCAATGACCGGTCGTGATAGCCCCGTTTTGCGAGGCCCAGTCAAGTTGATTAGGGATTGCGACGTGATGCCCAGTCAACTTGAATAGGGGACGCACCGCGATGCCTGAAGCGGTACACCCAAATTCCAAGCATTTCAACTCCGTATTTTGAAGGGTAAATGGGTCAATTTCCCATCCCTATATACTCTAAACACGTGATTAAGCCCCATTTACACCAAAAATAGTTGTTTTCTCTCAATTCTCTCAAGAACTCAAGCTAGGGTTTACATAGAAGATTCTAGTTCGAGAAATTCTATCCTTCAATCTTTGGAGATTAAAGAACTAAGGTATGCATTGTGTTGATTCATGGACTCTTTTATTCCATGAAGCTCAAGAACCCTATTTTAAAATATATATCATGACATTCATGTTATGACTTGATTGTTGATCATGTTTATATATTGAATGATTCCATGATGGAATCTTTATGTGTTTCCATGAAACTAGGATGGCATGTTAGTTGAGATAGATGAATTTCGAGTGGTTGGAATTGTTAAGTTAATGAATATACCTATGCCATAAAGTGTGCATGGAAGGTTTTAGATAACAAAATGCTTAAAGGACTAGAAACCATGCAATTTAGCTTGAATGTAACCTAGACGATAAATGTATGATATCTTCTTATGGTTAAATGATTCCCATGCTAGTGTGAACCAGTGTAAATGTTGTTGGAATATCCATGATATTAGTATGTAATTATAGCATAATTATATGTCTTTCTATTCGTGTACAAGAACTTTGAAAACTATGTTCTTCATGAAATCCCCAATTATGATATTATGAATTGTGGACTCTAGTCCTATGATCTACAAGAGCCATGTTATTTCAGTTTCCTTCTATCGAGTCCTTTGGGTACTTGTACCCGAAAAATATAGATGTGTGCCTAGAGCCAATGTCATATTTTCATGATACCCTCAGTCAAGCCATGTTCAGTAGAATTTAGTCAGTCGTGTGACTTAGGAAACCTCAGTAATCTCAGTAAAAATTATGAATTCAATTAGTTATTTGATATCAGTGGTATTTTGTCAGTCAACGGAACTCAGTTAACTTAGTCCAGTTCAGTTCAGTTAATTATGTTCAGTATTTATTCAGATGGGAATAAGATTTTTCACCGAGTGAGCCTAAGGATGGGAACTCACCTGTTATTTAGAGGGTGTGATTCCTAGTAGAAATCCTTGCGCTCCAGAACTACGTAGCCAGCGTAGGTTGAGACATCTAACCTACTAGTTGAGGGTTGATGAGGTGGCTTACCTGCCAGTTGAGGGTTCCCACCATTCTTATTAGAGTAACTTGTTAAATAAAGGTCACTCACATTTATCCTTACCAGTGGTGCGATATCGACACCCTTCCAATCACGACACAAATTGGACCCCACTTCAGTTATAATGCATTATTAAGGGCATGTTGATTAGATAGCTATTTCCTATAGTTTCAGTTACAGATCAGGACTGTCAGATACAAATAATCAGTCTTAGTAATAGAACTCAGATAGTTCTACAGGATTCAGGACTGTCAGATACAGTCGACTCAGAACAGTAAAGAACTCAGCAAGTTCCATCAGATTCAGGACTGTCAGATACAGTCACTCATGTTGTCAGTTATATCAGTTCTCAGTATCTTAGGTTATCAGTATTCAGACTCACTAATCATGTTTTCATGATCTCACTTACAGTTATTATGTATTAATGGATGCATTCTCACGTTCATGTTAGTCAGCCAGTTAGTATTGTTCATGCATATGAAACTCCATGCATTCATCCTAACTTATATGCATACCAGTACATTCAAAGTACTGACCTTTTTTGCTATGGTGTCTTATACCATAGGATCAGAAGCACGAGCTCCAGAGCATTAGTAGCATCCCAGTTTCCACAGCCAAAGTTAGTAATGAGTCCTCATTCTTTGAGGAAATGATCATTACTTGATGATTATAATTATTTCAGTTCAGTTTTGCTAGAAGAAGTTAGTTGGAGACATGTTCCTTCAACACCATTCTTAGACAGTACTTAGAGGTTTTTCAAATTTGATTCTGACTTCAGTTGTTTCCAGTTTTTATTGGTATCCATATACCATATTATTTAGAAATTATTATTTCATTTATGATTCAGTGTGAATCTTGTGGCCTTACAGTCTTTATTTCCATATTTGTTCAGTATATTATGTTGTGTATAGCTACATATATCAGTCATGGGTTAGCTAGTGGTCCCTCAAGATTGTTAGCACTGTGTAGCATTTTGGATACAAGATTTGGGGTGTTACAGTATCAGAGCCTAAGGTTCAATAGTGTCCTAGGAAGTCTGAAAGCTGCATCTAGTAGAGTCTTGTACATGGGTGTTTTGCGCTCCATATTTATGTGCAAGAGGCTATTAGATGTTTTAGGAACAGTTCCCTTCTTTCAGTGTTCATGTCATGCTAGTGAGCATAATCTCAAGTTGATCTCTCAGTCTAATTCATTTCTTCTCATGATTTCAAAACATGCCTCCCAAAAGAAAAAATCAACCAGCCCCTCAGCCGGAAGATCCTTTGGGTGATCATGTTTCTCATGCGGAGTTCAGGGCCACATTCACTACTCTTGCTTAGTCAGTTGCCACTCAGAATAAACGGTCAGTAGTCATTTTTGCCAACTCAGCTGTAGCCAGGATTTGAGATTTTACCCGAATAAATCTTCCATCCTTCCTTGGGTCTAAGTCATATGAGGACCCTCAAGAGTTCCTTGATCAGGTTAAGAAGGTGATATCGATCATAGGGGTGACTACTATTGAGAGTGCTGATCTGGCTATGTATCAGTTGCAAGATATTGCTCACACTTGGTACAAATAGTGGAAGTTAGAGAGGTCAGATAATGTAGGTCTTATAAAGTGGGAGGAGTTTGTCACTGTATTCTTATACAGATTCTTTCCCCAAGAGCTTAGAGAAACTAGGGTGTTAGAATTCACCAACCTCAGGTAGGAAAATATGACGGTGAAAGAGTATTCTCTTAAGTTTACTCAATTAGTAAGATATGCCCCTCATGTGGTTGCAGATAACAGGGCAAAGATGAGTAAGTTTGTGTCAGGGGTGAATGATAGTGTGGTAAATGAATGCAGATCCACTATGCTAAATAGTGACATGACTTTAGCCAGGCTTATGACTCATGCTCAGTAGATAGAGGAGCAGAAGATTAAGCAGAGGGAGAAGCAGAATAAGAGAGCTAGGATAGGTATCTTCAATATTAATCAGCCTATGTCAAAGAGAGGCAATCATTCTCAATTTCATACTAAGTCATCCATTCCAACTCCTTCTTTAGCCAGTGCTCCAGTTACTAAGTTCAGGGATGGCAACAAAGATAGAGCGCTAGGATTTAAGTCTCAGGGTAGTGTTAGCAGTACCCGCACCTATCCTCTTTAAAAAACTTGTGACAAGCACTATTAGGGTATTTGGAAAGCTAGTAGTGGTATTTGTTTTAAATGTGGCAAGCCAGGCCACAGAGTCAGAGATTGTCCTCAGGCAGGTCCTCAGGGTCAGCAAAACCATTCCTCATCTCAGACCGGTTGCATAAATCATCAGGGTGCCACCTCCAGTGCTACTATAGGGCAACACTCAAATTGTCTTTATGATCTTCAGACTAAACAGGATCAGGAAAATTCTCCTGATATAGTTACGGGTATGTTACAAATCTTTCATGTGTATGTTTATGCTTTACTAAATCTAGGAGCTTCCTTGTATCTTATTACTCCTTATATAGCAGGCAATTTCAAAGTCAGTCCCAAAATTCTAGTAGAGCCCTTTTCAGTCTATACCCCTGTGGGTAAAACCATCATAGCCCGGCGGGTATACAGGGACTGCCCGATTATGATTTTTCAGAAAGCCACTTTAGTAGACTTAGTCGAATTAGAGATGATTGATTTTGATGCCATTCTCAGCATGGATTGGCTTTATTTCTACTATACACAGTAGACTATAGAAATAAAATAGTCCAGTTCTAGGTTTTGAATAAACCTATCCTAGAATGAAAAGGTAGAGTATCCACTTTTAGAGGTCAGCTTGTTCTCTATCTACTTCCCTAAATGGATGACTTGTTTGACCAACTTTAGGGTGCTAGTTATTTCTCCAAGATAGACCTCAGATCTGGCTATCATCATCTTAGAGTCAGAGAATATGACATTCCAAAGATAGCCTTCTAAACTCGGTATGGTCACTTTGAATTCCTAGTCATGTCCTTTGGTCTTACCAATGCCCCAGTAGCTTTCATGGACTTGATGAACCTTGTGTTCAAGAAGTTATTAGACATGTTCATCATAGTATTCATAGATGATATTTTGGTATATTCCCGCAGTGATCGCGATCATGCAGACAATCTCAGAATTATACTTCAGTCTCTCAGAAATCATCAGTTGTTTTCCAAATTCAGTAAGTGCAAGTTTTGGCTAAGTTCGGTATCATTCCTTGGTAATATTGTCTCCGGTGATGGTATTAGAGTAGATCCTCAAAAGACTGAAGCAGTAAGAAACTGGCCCAAACCTCTCTCTCTATCAGACATCAGGAGTTTCTTGGGTCTGGCTAGCTATTACAGGTGGTTTGTTGAAGGATTTTCTTCTATTGCATCCCCTATGTCCAGTTTGACTAAGAATAAAGTCAAGTTTTAGTGGTCAGATCCCTGTGAGAAAAGTTTTTAGGATTTGAAGACTCGACTTACCTCGACTCCTGTCTTATCTCTTCCAGATGGTCCATAGGGGTTCGTAGTGTATTATGATGCATCCAAAGTAGGTTTGGGTTATGTCCATATACAGCATGGTAAGGTCATAGCATACGCCTCCAGACAACTTAAACCCCATGATAAGAATTATCCTACTCATGATCTTGAGTTAGCAGCCGTAGTTTTTGCCTTGAAGATTTGGAGGCATTATCTATACTGTGTTCATGTAGATGTCTTCATAGATCATAAGAGTCTTCAGTATGGCTTTTCTCAGAAAGATCTCAATCTTTGTCAAAGAAAGTGGTTAGACCTCTTGAAAGATTATAACAAGAGTGTCCTTTATCATTTGGGCAAGGCCAACGTTAGGGCCGATGCTCTCAGTAGACTTTCTATCGGTAGTGCTTCTTATGTTGAGGATAGTAAGAAGAAGTTAGCTCAGGAAGTACATCAGCTTGCCAGACCAGGCATTTGCTTAGTCGATACAGAAGAGGGTGATACATGAGTACAGAGTAGTACAGAATCATCTCTAGTTTCCGAGGTAAAAGAATAGGAAGATAGACATCCCAGCCTTATCAAGTTGAAAGAGTCAATCAAGGATTAAAAAGTAGAGGTTTTCTCCCAAGGTGGAGATGGTGTTCTGCATTGTCAGGGTCGTCTGTGTGTTCTAGGTGTAGATGTCTTGAGGCAGCAAATTCTTACAGAAGCGCATGGTGCACTCTACTCTATTCATCCAGGGGCCACAAAGATGTACTGTGACTTATGGGAGATCTATTAGTGGAGTGGGATGAAGAGAGATATTGCAAGTTTGTGGCTAAGTGCTTACATGTTAGCAGGTGAAGATAGAGCATCAGAAGCTTAGTGGTCTTATGAAGGAGTTCAGTATTTCTACTTAGAAGTGATAAGAAGTGAACATGGACTTCGCGATGGGTTTGCCTCGAACTTGTCATTATTATGATTCAGTTTGGGTCATTATAGATAGAATGACCAAATCAGCTCATTTCATTCCAGTTCATACCTCCTATTCAGCCGAGGATTACGCCAAACTCTACGTCAAAAAGTTGGTCATATTGAACGGTACTCCATTATCTATCATCTCAGACATAGGTACCTAGTTCACCTCTCATTTTTGGAAAGCATTCCAAAAGGGTCTTGGTACCCAAGTCCATCTCAGTACAACCTTTCATCTTCAGACAGATGGTCAAGTAGTAAGGACCATTCAGACTCTAGAAGATATGCTAAGGATGTGTGCAATTGATTTCAAGGGAAGTTGGGATGACCACTTGCCTTTGATTGAGTTTGTATACAACAACAACTATCATTCCAGTATTCAGATGGCTCCATTCGAAGATCTCTATGGTAGGACATGTATATATCTAGTTGGTTGGTTCAAATTCAGTGAGGCCTTATTCATAGGTCCTTACTTAGTGTTCGATGCCTTAGAGAAGGTCTAGTTGATCAGAGAAAGACTTTGGGCTGCTCAAAGCGGACATAAGTCTTATGTAGATATTCGTAGAAAATATCTCGAGTTCAATATTGGTGACTATGTATATCTAAAGATCTCTCGTATGAAGGGAGTGAAGCGGTTCGGCAAGAAGGAAAAGCTCAGTCCCTGATATGTTGGTCCCTTCAAGATTCTCGATCGACTCAGCAAGGTAACTTATGAGCTCGAATTACCTTCAGATCTAGCTTCAGTCCATCCAGTCTTCCATGTTTCTCTGCACAAGAAGTGCATAGGTGACCCATCAGTCGTAGTCCCTATTCAGAGCGTTGATGTTCAGAACAACCTCTCTTATAAATAGATTCCAGTCGAAATTCTAGACTATCAGACTCGTAGACTGAGTAACAAAGAAGTCCCTCTAGTCAAAGTTCTCTGGCAAAATCAGTCAATTGAGGGAGCTACTTGGGAGGTAGCAGTAGACATGCATACCAAGTATCCTCACCTCTTCTCCGATAACTCAGACCCCGCTCATGGTAAAAGTCTTTCTTAAGCTCATTTAGTTTCATGTTCAGTGTTCATCACAAACTTGGTATTTAATACCATTGCATATTCAGACATGCATTCATGTATCATTTCAGTCAAGTAATTATGCATCAGACATACATTCTCATTGTGAGAAAACTTAGTTCATCAGAACACTGAGTTATGCATTCATGAATTAGTTATACATACATCAGATATGCATGCTCAGCACGATATGTATTCAGTTCATCAATCATGTCAGTCATGCAATAATGTTCCAGTTAGTCATGTTTAGTTCATGTTCAGTTAAGCTTTTATCCTCTCTCAGTCAGTCTCATTCGAGGACGAATGTCCCCAAGGAGGAGATATTGTAAGACCCCGCAAAATCAAGCGTCTAAATTCAGCTCCTTAAGGCTCTTAAATGATCTGACACTTAGAATAATTCTTAGCTAAGTATTCAACACTTAGTCTCATTTTAAGCCTTCGAACTTTGGGGATTTATTTGATGACCTTCCTGGCCTCTATTTTGCGATTTTCAAGTTGTGTTGTGATAGGACAGGTTAATAGTACACTTAGGGTGAGTTTCAAAATATTCAAAACTCATTTAGGGAGTGTTTGCATTTTCAAACCAGTGAGCTGTCGCAATGTCCCTGCGTCGCGAAGCCTAGTCAAGTCGATTAGGGGTCGTGATGTGATGCCCAGTCAACTTGAATAGGGGTCACACCACGATGCCTGGAGCGGTACACCCAAATTTCCAGTATTTCAGCTCCATATTTTGAAGGGTAAATAGGTAAATTTACCACCCCTATATACTCTAAACATGGGATTAAGCCCCATTTACACCAAAAATAGTTATTTTCTCTCAATTCTCTCAAAAACTCAAGCTAGGGTTTACATAAAAGATTTAAGTTCGAGAAATTCTATCCGTCAATCTTTGGAGATTAATGAACTAAGGTATTCGTTGTATTGATTCATGGAATTCTTTCATCCATGAAGCTCAAGAACCCTATTTTAAAATATATATTATGACGTTCATGTTATGACTTGATTGTTGATCATGTTTATGCGTTGAAGGATTCCTTGATGGAATATTTATCTGTTTCCATGAAACTAGGATGGCAAGTTAGTTGAGATATATGAATTTCGAGTGGTTGGAATTGTTAAGTTAATGAATATGCCTATTCCATAAATGTGCATGCAATGTGTTTGATAACAAAATGCTTAAAGGACTAGAAACCATGCAATTTAGCTTGAATGTAACCTAGACGATAAATGTATGATATCCTCTTATGGTTAAATGATTCCCATGCTAGTGTGGATCAGTGTAAATATTGTTGGAATATCCATGATATTAGTATATAATTATAACATGATTATATGTCTTTCTATTCGTGTACAAGAACTTTGAAAACCATATGCTTCATGGAATCCCCAACTTATGATATTATGAATTGTGGACTCTAGTCCTATGATCTACAAGTGTCATGTTATGTCAGTTTCCTTCTATTGAGTCCTGGGGGTACTGTACCCAAAAAATATAGTTGTGTGCCTAGAGCCAGTGTCATGTTTTCACGATACCCTCAGTCAAGCCATGTTCAGTAGAATTCAGTCAGTCGTGTGACTCAGAAAACTCAGTAATCTCAGTAAAAATCATGAATTCAATCAGTTATATGTTTTCAGTGGTATTTCGTCAGTCAACGGAACTCAATAATCTTAGTCCAGTTCAGTTCAGTTAATTATGTTCAGTGTCTATACAGATGGGAACAAGAGTTAGCACCGAGTGAGCCTAAGGATGGGAACTCACCTGTTATTCAGAGGGTGTGATTCCTACAAGAAATCCTTGCACTCCAGAACTACGTAGCCAGTGTAGGTTGAGACATCTAACTTGCCAGTTGAGGGTTGATGAGGTGGCTTACCTACCAGTTGAGGGTTTCCACTGTTTTTATTTGAGTAACCTGTTATATGAGGGTCACTCACAGTTGTCCTTACCAGTGGTACGGTATTGATATCCTTCCAATGAAGGCACAGATTGGACCCTACTTTAGTTATAATGCATTATTTGGGGTATGTTGGTTAGATAACTATTTCCCACAGTCTCAATTATACAATCAAGACTGTCAGATACAGTCAATCAGTCTCAATAATAGAACTCAGATAGTTCTATAGCATTCAGGACTATCACATACAGTCGACTCGGAATAGTACAGAACTCAGCTAGTTCCATCAGATTTAGGATTTTTAGATATAGTCACTCATGTTGTCAGTTATATCAGTCTTCAGCATCTCAGGTTATCAGTATTCAGACTCAATAATCATGTTTTTACGATCTCACTTACAGTTATTATGTATTCATGCATGCATTCTCATGTTCATGCTAGTGAGCCAGTTAGTGTTGTTCATGCATATGAAACTCCATGCATTCATCCTACCTCATATGCATACCAGTACATTCAAAGTACTTAAACTTTTCGCTATAGTGTCTTATACCATAGGTTCAGAAGCATGAGCTCCAGAGCATCAGTAGCATCCCATTTTCTGGAGCCAGAGTTAGCAGTGAGTCCTCATCCTTCGAGGACATGATCATTACTAGATGATTATTATTATTTCAGTTTAGTTTTGCTAGACATATTTAGTTAGAGACATAATCCTTTAACTCCTTATTCAGACAGTACTTAGAGGCTTTTCAAATTTGATTCAAACTTCAGTTGTTTCCAGTTTTTCTTGGTATCAATATACCACATTATTCAGACATTATTATTTCATTTATGATTCAATATTAACCTTATGGCCTTATAGTCTTTATTTCTGCATTTGTTCAGTATATTATGCAGTGTATAGGTACAGATATCAATCATGGATTAGCTAGTGGTCCCTCAAGATTGTTAGCACCGTGTAGTATTACGGTACCAGATTTGGGGTGTTACAAACTTGGTATCAGAGCCTAAGGTTCAATAGTATCCTTGGAAGTCTGAAAGCTACATCTAGTAGAACCTTGTTGTAACACCCTAATTCGCTGAACCGGAATGCTACACGGTGCTCATGACCCCGAGGGACCATAAGCTAATCCATGACTGATATCTGTACCTGTATACAACAAATCATGATATAATAATGCAGAATACATTGAACTGTAAGGCCGTAAGGTTCAACTGAATAAAATCATGTGGGTGAAAATACCCAAAACAACTTAATCTAAAAGCTAAGTCTGAACGTAAATCTGAAAGCCTCTAAACTATCTGAATAAGGAGTTGAAGGAACATGTCTCCAACTAACTCTGTAAAACTAAACTGAAGAAATAAATAAATGTATCAAATCATATTGTCATCAAATCAAAGAGGACTTACTGTGTCTCTGTGACTGGAATACTACCGCTACTGCTGGGCTGGAGCTCGTGTCTCAGAACCTATGGTGTAACATGAAAAGAAAGCACCATAGCGCAAATGCGTCAGTACAACTGGAGTACTGAGTATACGAGGAAGGTAGGCTGAACATAAAGGGTTTCATGCATGAACAATACTGACTGACTAATATAAATGTGGGACTGCAAACACACATATATAGAAATTGGGATCGTGAATACGTGATAGCATGACCTGTAAGCTAATACATGGTTTACTGATAATTGTCATGACTGATACTGAAACTGATAACATGGAAGACTGTATCTGACAGTCCTGTATATACTAAAATCTGAAGAATGCCCTGAGTTCTTTTATTAAGACTGATACTGAAACTGTGGGAAGTAGTGTTTAACGGACATGCCCCATTTATGTCGTTATGGCTAAGATAGGGTCCAATATCTACCCCGACTAGAGGGGTGTCAATACCGTGCCACGGGTAAGGACAACCTGTGAGTGACCCTTATCTAACGGGTACTCAATGAGAATGGTGGGAACCTAAACTGGCGGGTTAAGCCACCTCATCAACCCTAATCTGACGGGTTAAGATATCTCAACCTACGCTAGATACGTAGTTCTGGAACACAAGGATGAATACTAAAAATCACACCCTGAACTGGCGGGTGAGTTCCCATCCTTGGGTTCACTCGGTGCTAACCTCTACTCCTATTTGGAGGGACTGGACATGAATAACTGACTGTGCATGACTTAATCTTACTAAATTCTGTCGACTGGCAGAATATTACTGATATCTGATAATTGACTAAGATCATGAGATTTTTCTGAGTCACATGACTGACTGAAGTCTATGGAATCATAGCTTGAGTTCGGATATCATGAAACATGACATGGATCTAGGCACACTGCTATAGTTTTTAGGTACAAGTACCCCCAGGACTCGATAGGAGAAAACTGACACACATGACATAACTTGATCACAAGATTTGAGTCCACAATTCACAATATCATAAGTAAGGCTTTCATAACAAGAATGATTCTCAACAAACTATCACATGATCGGGAATGCACACAACATGTATATACTTGCATGGCTTCAATAACATGGTCATTCCATATCGCAACAATATCATGAGCATCTCGTACAACTTCTTCAATTCAAGACAATAGCATGGGGATCACGTTGATCATAAACTTAGAACACGGAATAGTCATTTAGGACTTATTATGTCATAAAAGCATGATTTCTATTCCCTTAGGTATTTTCACAAACACCTTACATGCACATCTTAGGCATAGGTGGATTCATCAAGATTACAAATATTCAACCACCAATTTCATATATTTATACGTTAAATACCACCATATCCTTACAATAAACATACAAAGATCCCATCTTAGGCATCATCAAACTCCAACCACATGAGCATCAACCACCAACAACATAAACATCATAATACAAAATTTAGAAGATGGTTCTTGAGCTTCATGGACGAAAGGAGTCCATGAATCAACTCACGCATACCTTAGAAGGAAGATTCTTGATGATTGACGGAGGAATTTCCTTGAAATCGGATCTTCAAGCTTAGTTATGCAACCCTAGTTGTTTTTCTCTTTTAGTGCTCTTGGATGATGAGCTTTGAGATGATTATAGGGTTGTAATATGTTTAGAAGCTATATATTTCATAGGGTTAAGTTTAGGGACGTGTAAGGAGTGTTAAAAGACTTAATTACCCTTAAAATAACTCAAAACGGAGTATTTTTAGCACCTGGAACTGACTTAGGCAGCGCCCAAGTGATTGGCTAAGCTAGGTTGGGCAGCGCCTAACCAATCGCCTATGTTTGGTTGGGCGGCGCCAAACCAATCGCTTATCCTTACTGTCTCTCACGAAAATGGGCATAACTTTTTGCTCGGGTATTGGATTAAGGCGAAATTGGTATCGTTGGAAAGCTAATTCGATTCTATACAATTTAATGGGTCTAAATATTCCAAAATATCACATTAACATCGAGTTATACTGGCAAATATGACCCTTGTAATCAGCCAAAATATCACATTAACATAGAGTTATACTCGTTCAAAGATGACCTTTGTAAAATCAAACACTAAAACTTGATGGATTCAAAAACTCTTAGCTTGTATTACCTTAAATGACTCATATGAACAAGCTTAATGCATCATAAGCTATCCTATCACTATGATATTCATTATAAGTCATGTACTCAAGTATGAATCACAGGATAGGAGATTTCATACGTAGGAATACTTATTCACTTCCTTGCTTAGAAACATGCGGGGTATTACACTTGTACATTGGTGTGTTGTGAGCCACATTTATGTGCAAGAGGCTATTAGATGTTTTAAGAATGATTTCCCTTCTTTCAGTATTCATGTCGTACCATTGAGCATAATCTTAAGTTGATTTCTCAGTCTAATCCATTTCTTCTCTTGATTTTAGAACATGCCTCCCAAGAGCAGAAATCAGCCAGCCCCTCAGCCTGAATATCCTTTGGGCAATCATGTTTCTCATGCGCAGTTCAGTGCCACATTCACTACTCTTGCTCAGTCTATTGCCTCTTATAATAAATGGCCAGCAGTCGTTCCGGCCAACCCAGCTACATCCTAGATTCGGGACTTCACCTGGATGAATCCTCCATCCTTCCTCGAGTTTAATCAGATGAGGAATCTCAAAAGTTACTTGATCAGGTTTAGAAGGTGACAGATATCATGGGGGTAACTACTGTTGAGAGTGCTAAGCTGGCTACATATCAGTTGCAGCATGTTGCTCACACTTGGTACAAGCAGTGAAAGTTAGAGAGGTCAGATAATGCAGGTCTTATAGAGTGGAAGGAGTTTGTCACTATATTCTTAGACAGATTCTTTCCCCAAGAGTTTAGAGAAGCTAGGGTATTAGAATTCATCAACCTCAGGCAGGGAAATATGACGGTGAAAGAGTATTCTCTTAAGTTTACTCAATTAGCCAGATATGTCCCTCATGTGGTTGCAGACAGAAAGGTTAAGATGAGTAAGTTTGTGTCAGGGGTGAATGATAGTATGGTAAATAAGTGCAAATCCGCTATGCAAAATAGTGACATGACTTTATCCAGGATTATGACTCATGCTCAGCAAATAGAGGAGTAGAAGATCTAGCAGAGGGAGAAGCAGAATAAAAGAGCTAGGATAGATATCTTCAATATTAATCAGCCTAAGTTAGAGGGAGGCAATCATTCTCAGTTTCATACTAAGTCATCCATTCCATCTCCTTCTTCAGCCAGTGCTCCAGTTCCTAAGTTCAGGGGTGGCAACAAAGATAGAGCGCCAGGCTCTTAAGTCTCGGGGTAGTGTTTTCAGTGCCCGCACTTATCCTTTTTGACAAACTTATGGCAAGTACCATCAGGCTATTTGCAGAGCTGGTAGTGATATTTGTTTCAGATAAGGAAAGCCTGGCCACTGAGTCAGAGACTGTCCTCAGCCAGGTCCTCAGGATCAGCAGAACCGTTCCTTAGCTCATTCCGATTGTCCAAATCATCAAGGTACCACCTTCAGTGCTACTATAGGGCAACACTCAAATTGTATTTAAGCTCTTCAGACTCGACAAGATCAAGAAAATTCTCCTGATGTAGTTATGGGTATGTTACAAATCTTTCATGTGCACGTTTATGCTTTGCTAGATCTAGGTGCTTCCTTGTCTTTTATTACTCCTTATATAGCAGGCGATTTTAAAGTCAGTCCCAAAATTCTAGCAGAGCCCTTTTCAGTCTCTACCCCAGTGGGTAAAACCATCATAGCCCAGTGGGTATACAGGGACTGCCCGATTACGATTTTTTAGAAAGTCACTTCAGCAGACTTAGTCGAAGTAGAGATGATTGATTTTGATGTCATTATCAGCATAGATTGGCTTCATTCCTGCTATGCCACAGTCAACTGCAGAAATAAAATAGGCCATTTCTAGTTTTTGAATGAACCCATCCTAGAATAGAAGGGTAGAGTATCCACTTTTAGAGGTCCGCTTATTTCCTATGTATGGGCTAGGACAATGATATCTAACGGATATGTTTATCATCTTGTTCATGTCAAGGACTCTAGTTACAAAACTCCCAGTCTTGAAGTTGTCCCAGTTGTAAATGTATATTCAGATGTCTTTCCTAAAGATCTTTCAGAAATTCCTCCCGAAAGGGAAATAGACTTCGGCATTGATCTTCTTCCAGATACCCAACCTATATCTATTCCGCCATACAAAATGGCACCACCAAAACTTAAGGAACTGAAAAAATATTTAAAGGATATCTTAGATAAGGGATTCATCAGGCCCAGCATCTCCTTATGGGGTGCGCCAGTCCTATTCGTGCGCAAGAAAGATGGTTCTCTCAGAATTTGTTAGATTACCGTCAGCTCAATAAAGTTACAGTCAAGAAAAAGTATCCACTTTCCTGAATCAATGAATTATTTGACCAAATTTAGGGTTCCAGTTATTTCTCCAAGATAAACCTCAGATCCGACTATCATTAGCTTAGAGTCAGAGAATACGACATTCCAAAGACAGCCTTCCGAACTCGATATGGTCACTTCGAATTCCTAGTCATGTCCTTTGGTCTTACCAATGCCCCAGTAGCATTCATGGACTTGATGAACCGTGTGTTCAAGCATTACTTAGACATATTCTTCATAGTCTTCATAGGTGATATTCTGGTCTATTCCCGCAGTTAGCGCGATCATGCAAACAATCTCAGAACAACTTCTTCTTCAGCCAGTGCTCCAGTTCCTAAGTTTAGGGATGACAACAAAGTTAGAGTGCCAGGATCTAAGTCTCATGGCAGTGTTAGTAGTGTTCGCACCTATTCTCTTTGCCAAACTTGTGGCAAGCACCATCAAGGTATTTGCAGAGCTGGTAGTGGTATTTGTTTTGGATGTGGCAAGACAGGCCACTGAGTCAAAAACTGTCCATAGCCAGGTCCTCAGGGTCAGCAGAACCGTTCCTCAGCTCATTCTGATTTCCCAAATCAACAGGGTGACATCTCCAGTGCTACTAGTGGGCAACACCCAAATCATCTTTATTCCCTTCAGACTCGACAGGATCAGGTAAATTCTCCTGATGTAGTTACGGGTATGTTACAAATCTTTTATGTGCATGTTTACACTTTGCTAGATCCTGGTGCTTCCTTGCCTTTTATTACTTCTTATTTAGCAGGCGATTTCGGAGTATGTTCCTAAGTTCTAGCAGAGCCCTTTTCAGTAGCTACATCAGTGGGTAAAACCATCATAGCCCGGTGGGTATACATGGACTGCCCGATTATGATTTTTCAGAAAGTCACTTCAGCAGACTTAGTTGAATTAGAGATAATTGATTTTTATGTCATTCTCGGCATGGATTCGCTTCATTCCTTCTTTGCCACAGTCTACTGCAAAAATAGAATAGTCCAATTCTAGTTTCCAAATGAACCTATCCTATAATAGAAGGGTAGTGTATCCGCTTTCAGAGGTCAGCTTATTTCCTATCTATGGGCTAGGAAAATGATATCTAAAGGATGTGTTTATCATCTTGTTCATGACAAGGACTCTAGTTCCAAAACTCCCAGTCTTGAATCTGTCCTAGCTGTGAATGAATATTCAGAAATCTTTCTCGAAGATCTTCCATGAATTCCTCCCGAAAGGGAAATAACTTCTGCATTGATCTTCTTGCAGATACCCAGCCTGTATCTATTCTGCCATTTAGAATGGCACCAGCAGAACTTAAGGAACTGAAAAACAGTTGAAGGATCTCTTAGATAAGGGATTCATCAGGCCTAGTGTCTCCCCATGGGGTGCGCCAGTCCTATTTATGCGCAAGAAAGATGGTTCTCACAGAATATGTATAGATTACCATCAACTTAAGAAATTTACGGTCAAGAACAAGTATCCACTTCCCAAAATTGATGAATTGTTTGACCAACTTTAGGGTGTCAGTTATTTCTCCAAGATAGACCTCATATCCGGCTATCATTTGCTTAGAGTCAGAGAATATGACATTCCAAAGACAGCCTTCCGAACTCGATATGGTCACTTTGAATTCCTGGTCATGTAGTTTGGTCTTACCAATACCCCAACAACTTTCATGGACTTGATGAACCATTTGTTTAAGTAGTACTTGACATGTTCATCATAGTTTTCATAGATGATCTTCTGGTCTATTCCTGCAGTGAGCGCGATTATGCAGACCATCTCAGAACAGCACTTAGAGGCTTTTTAGATTTGATTTAGACCTTAGTTGCTTCCATTTTTGCTTGGTATCCATATAACACATTATTCAGATATTATTATTTTATTTATGATTTAGTGTGAACCTTATGGCCTTACAGTCTTTATTTCTACAATTTGCTCAGTATATTATGCAGTGTACAGGTACAAATATCAGTCATGGGTTAGCTAGTGGTCCCTTAGGATTGTTAGCACTGTGTAGCATTCTGTGTACTAGATTCGGGGCATTACACAGGTGCACCAAATTACCCCAGGCCTCCCTTTCTCCCCCAAGACTTCCAAACTATGACTGATATATGTATGCCATACGAGGACAAGGCAAGTTTACTTTTCCTAACCTGGCCCTTCTAATCTACCCATTGAAGAAGAAGCTACGCAATAGATTTCATATCTATTGCAACAGCTGGGTATACTGGTGCAACTAGTAGTGGTTTTGTTGCAACTTACTATCCATCTATTGCATAAGTTATGTTAGATTATTGATTCAGAGAACCCTATGCAAGAGATGGACCATCCGTTGTATCTTTACAATTACTAACCTATTTAAAAATTGACTTCTTATATCATAGCATGTTGACATAATTCTCTGCCTCATGAGTAAAAGTCAATTAACATACTAGGAAGTTTATGATTCTACCAATAGGATATGGACCTCGACTTTTGCAAGAAGCTCAAGGATAGGTACGATCAACTCAATAGGGAGGCATTAGCCCTTGGCATATTAATTGATTTCCTAGTTCCTACGTTGGTCTTGGATGAAGAAGAAATGATAAAATATGTTAGAGAGGAGAGGCCAAATCCACAGGTAAGAGCTGGACCAAGGCAAAAAGGATTCTTGCAGTCATTAGCATGAACGACATGCACTATCGGGCTGTTGAGATACTACTAGAGGAGGGAAAGATCAATGTTTATGACTCCAACGTACCTCTTATCTTCAATCTTTTTCTCCCCGTGGAGCCACTGATGGTGTTGTTGCTCATCTTATTTAGGGAGAGTAAACTGACAAATCATTTTCCAAAGGAAGTGTTGATGAAGAAATTATGGGATTATAAAGGTTGAAACAAGGGAATGATCCTTCCAAAAGATGATTCCACTAAAGCGAGCTGCTCACATGCTCTTGCACACATCGAATGTTTGCTGACCGACACAGAAATGGCCGAGCCAACGACTTTTCTATGCGACAACACTGTGGAAAAACTGCAAAAAGTCTGGACTTATGGGGTACTAACTGGACTTTTGAAGCCTGTGTATATAAAAGATCCTGTGAAATAGAAATTTTTAATTTCAAGTCACCCTTCGCTTTATTACATGTACATGTAGTGGCAATAATTTTTTCTGATGAAAGTTGAGTTTTTATAATGCAATAGATTGTCAATCTGTTGTAAAATATATTTAATCTATTCTGGAAGATAGTTTATGCATTGCAATAGGTTGGTCATCTGTTGCATAATGTCGATGTTATTTCTATGAATAATCTAATAATCTAAGTCTAATCTGTTGCAACAGTGGGAAGACCTGTTTGATAATTTCTAACAGATGACCTAAATTTTACAACATATTCCTTAATCTTTTTGGTATTTTCCAATAGTTACGCTTGAAGATCCATGTGCTCGACAACACCAAACCAGTATGAAATACATATACCACCATAAAAATTTCAGCAATTAGGCTTGAATATCCATGTGCCCCAAAACACCAAACTGGTAGCAATAACGGCAATAATGTAGTATCTTCTTGCTCAATTTTGTTTCTCTTCAGAAGCCTTGACTTTGTTAAAAAAACCCAGATTACATGATTTACTTTTGAAGGTGTCGTTCTTCATACCAATCAAAGTAATCGCATCCACCCAATTTTTATAAAAAAGAGAACATAATTACAAAACAATTACAAATCAATAATTAATCAACTAATTAAATAAAAAAATATTACCTTTGAAATCTTACAAGGAAAAAATCTACGATCCAGAGTTTGTTGAGTCCAAGAAGTCTTTAACAGAGCTTCATGACCGCACTTACAATATCAAAAATCTTTATCACAAAAAATAATGGAAGATGTGCTCGACATTGTCAAGCTCAGTTAAGAAAACGAAAGAAATAATTTAAAGAATTTGGATAGATAAAAGAAGATGATGATGAAGAAGAAGATTTGGGAATTTAGGGTTAAATTTTAGGAGAAAGATGAATATATAAGACAAGGAGGGGGGGGAATGTCCGTTGTGGGCTAAGTGACGGCAAGTCAGCAAAATGTTCCAGACTGACACATTTGATGCGCATTTTATTTTACGTGTTTAAAATAAAAACTCTATACTTGATGCCTATTATATTTTAGGTGTTTGAACTGAACACCGTCGATGGGTTCCGCCTTTTTTATTTCAATTCACTTTAACTTTTTTATATGTAGTGGCAATTTTTTATGTCCAATGAAAGTTGAATTTTTATAATACAAAAAATTCTCTATCAGTTGTAACAGTTATTCTACCTGTTTTGACATATAGTTTATCTATTGCACCAGGTTGGTCATCTGTGGCATTATCTCGATGTTTCTATCTAAGTCCATCTGTTGCAACAGTGGGAAGAACTATTAGATAAATTCCAACAGATTACCTACCTGTTGTAACATATGTCTAAATCTGTTTGATTTTTCCATTAGATGTGTCGTCTGTTGCAACAGATATATTATTTGTTGCAATATTTGAATCTAGTATTCCTTTTCAATTAATAAGTTCAAATCTAAGGAATAAATAAAATTCATAGACAAAATAAAATAAATCAAAGCCTTCATAAATTAGCTGAAGTAAGTCAACGAATAAATGAAATGTAAAAAAAATTGTTATGGGTACAAATCTCAACAAATACATCAACAAAAATTTAAGTATGATGCCAAGGATTACTTTGACAAGCTCAATCTATAAAGATCTACTCAGTATGGACAAGTTTTTCTTTATCCGGTGCTATGGAATTCGGCTTTGCTCGTTGTGGATCTTTATTATCGCTTACGTACGGTTTTTGCGCTTTCTGTTTTTCGTATTTCCATAAAAAGAGTAGCATATTGTCAATGTTGTTCAACAGTAGATTCTTCTACATCCACCTGGAAAGTCAGAATTGGTCAATGCTATTCACAAAGATACAACAAAACGAAAAAGGATAACTCATCTCTTCTAGCAAATCAAACAGGTCTTTCTTCCGTTTTAAATTTCCCAAACAAATTATATTTCTGTTGCAACAATGAATCAACTGTTGGGACAAATTTCCACATGAGAAAGACCCTGTATGATAATTTCCAATGAATGAACCATCCGTTGCAACATATGAATCATCTATTTCAGTAGATAGGTCATCTATTGGTATAAATAAAAACGGTATGAAAAGCTATTTGATTTACTAAAATAGATGGGACATATGTTGCACCAGATACTTTATCTGGTGCAACAAGTTAGTCAACTTTTGCAACAAATGTATATATCTGTTTGATAATTTTCAGCAGATGTGTCATTTGTTGAAATAGATATGTATCTGTTTGTTTTATCAGTTGGAAGACATATATATTCACCTTCTTCAGCTCATGCTGCTCTCCTTTGGACATTGTACGTTGCTCAGTGCAACACACAGACAAAGGAGTTGCAATTTTGCTTTTTTGGATACTTGATAATGCCCTGGAAATCACTCCCCTTCTCCTCTTAGCCCTAATCTGTAATTGAGCGGATAGAAATAAAATCCTCGTTGATGGAATAAGACCCCTTTTAGATGTCAATTCCTTTATAGGAGTAGTTAATGCATTAATAGCATTAATCACTACATCATGTTTCGCCCTGCAGTCTTGACATTTGCATTCAGAACATTCATTGGGAGAGGCAAAATTTGTGTAACCAGTATGATCATACTCATAATGGTTTTCTTTAAATACTATAAGAGGAGCATCATTAGCAATAACAACAGCACCACTACCACCACTAACAGCTCCATTACCACTAAGACCATCAACAACTACAAGCCCACCCTCTAAAATTATTTTTCTTGTAATGGTTATTGCTCGAAACAATTCCATTTTTATTTTGTCGATGACCTTAGGGTCCGATAAAGTTTGCACAGACCGTAAAGTAAGAAAAAATGGCATCATCACTCTCAATTAGTCGGAACTAGTGATGGATGCACAATCTAACATAAATCATTACATTTATTAGAATGATGATTAGATCATTAAAAAAATCATTAATTAAAACAAAAAAAATTAATTATAATTATACTTATTGCATCCTTCGGGGGTTTGAAGAGATCAAGAAATTTTGTATTTTTATCAGTTTTGGCCAACAACCATCTCAAGATTCCTTGCCAGTAAACTCCTTCCTAGTAGTTCACTTGTTTTCTCAAATAAGGAATGGCTTCAAATGCCCAAGTCTATAAAATAACTCTAGTAAATTAAAACCATTTTTGAAACTCCTTCTTGGTAGTTCACTTGTTGTCTTTGGTACTAATGGAGTCAACAAATATTTGATAGTCATTTTGAAGCTTTCATACCCCCAAGGATAGCTGTTAAATGCCTCAAGATCCTCGGAGAGCTTTCTTAAACTGAGGCTTAAGTTGTTAGTGTCTCTCGCCCAAAGAATATTATGTACAAACCAAACCAAGCATAATGACTGGTTGTGCTTCTTTTAAAGTCCTTTACCTTTCAACGCATCTATCAAATTTTTATTTTTGAAACTTGGACCCACAATGGACACCAGGTCATCACAATCACACCACTTGCCTTTGCCTTTTTTGGGTGTGCGGGGTGCTTTTTTGGGTTAGAATAGGTATAACTTGAGAAGGAGGATAACATTTTAGTCCAGTAACTATGGAAAACTCCTTCCAACCAAAATAAATAGGCATACCACAGTAATTTATCCATACCTCATCCATCTTATCTTTGTTTTCATACATAAACCTACGCTTGAGAAGTTCATATACCATTTTTATTTAGAAATGAGAATTGTTGTCCTCTGGTAAATCAAGATATTTCCCAAAGCAGTTATCCCTGAAATAAGCTTCCAATTTTTGTTCTCAAAGTATTTTTATAAAGGCGTCGAAAGATTTTCCCATGGCTGACTTAACCACGAAATCACCTGTTAAATCTGCGGCACCATCCTACTGCATTCTCATAGGATAACAATTAATTTTGAAGACTTTGATCAACTCTTCGGTGGAAGGTCTATTATCATTTGTATCATCTCTTTTAAAATATTTCTCCTGCCTGTGTTCATCACATTTTGCTCCCGATTGAGATAACGCTTGTAAAGCAAGCTAACAGAGTGGTGGATGTAGCCTAGCTGCTTCACTTATTCCTTTACTTGGACTTGATTTAGTTTCTATTCTTCTGGGAACCATATTATCTAAAATTAACAGGAACATAAAAAAATATATTATAGTTGATTAATGCATTGCTAAAAAAGGATAACAGTAAATCAAACAAGTAAAATAGTAAAATAGCATTTGCAACAGATCACCGATCTGTTGCACCAGGTAGTATATCTGTTGCAGCATATAACTAAACTGTTGCAGTGGATGAGTAATCTATTGTATTAATACAAAACATATCACTCATATTTTAAGATAGATGAATGGTCTGTGCAACAGATCACGCATTGTTATGACATATGAGTGATCCATTGGGACAATTAAATAACTTATTACAATGGATGAGTAATTTGCTATGACAGTACAAAATAAATCACTCGTCTAGTGAGAAAAATGAATGGTCTATGCAACAATTCACACATCTATTGCAACATCATCTATTGCAATATGTGAGTGATATGTTGGAATAGTTAAATAACCTATAGCAATGGCTGAGTAATCTGTTATAACAATACAAAACATATCACTCATGTATTGAGAAAGATGAATGGTCTGTGCAACAGATCACACATCTATTATGACATCATCTCTTTTGCAATATTTGAGTGATCTGTTGGAATAGTAAATAATCCGTAGCAATGACTGAGTAATCTATTGTGACAATACAAAATATATCACTCATCTGTTGACAAAGATGAATGGTTTGTGTAAGAGATCACACATCTGTTGCAATATATGAGTGATATGTCAGAGCATTTAACTAATCTACAATAATGGCTGGGTAATCTGTTGTGAAAATACAAAATATATCACTCATTTGCTGAGAAAGATGAATGGCTTGTGCAACAGGTCACACATCTGTTGCAACACATGAGTGATCAGTTGGAGTAGTTATCAACGGTTAATATTATTTAGATTTCTTCCAACATTGGGTTGTCTATCGCGGCAGATGAATAATCAGTTGGAAAAATTAAGTCTTGGACATTTTCTGTTGGAAGAGTTGATAGGATTTTATCCAACAGGAGGTTCATCTGTTGCATCGGATTATTAATCTGATGGTTCTTCCATTGCACCAGATGGTTAATTAGTTGCATCAGATTTTTTATTTGATGCTTAATCTGTTGCAATATATGGTAAATTTGTTGCATCAGATTGTTAATTTGTTGCAGTAGATGATCAATCTGTTGTATCAAAACTGTAATCTGATAGTTCCTATGGTGCATCATATGGTTGATCTGTTGTATCATGTGATAAATCTGTTGCATCAGATGGTTAATATGTTGCACCAGATGGGTAATCTGTTGGAAGAAACAAAAAATAGTAGCATGATTTGTTCAACAAAAAATAGTAATTTCACCATTTTTACCAAGAACAAGAATAGAAAAAAATCAACCCAAATGTCATTTTGTTTTTATAAACACCAACAATAAAAATCAAACTTCAAGAAAATGCAACAAACAACAAAATATCACAATTCACTTTGAAAAGAGAAGATAAAAAATACCAGAAATTAGGGTTTTATTCCGACCGCATTTCAAATTAATGCAGAAATATTAAAATTATTGACCAATACTATAAGATAAGTTGGCCCAAGTTCCTCGTTTTCTTAAAAACTAAAAAGGCCATAAATTTTTACCTGTAAAAGAAGAAAAGGAAAGATAAAGAATTTAAAGTTGTTGTGGACGGAGAACAAGGCTGTCACGTCGATTGAGGGTTGAAGTTAAAAAAGAACTTGAAGCCCAACTATTTGTAGTCAGATGTTGAAGCCGCCGAGGATTGAAATGGGAAATTTATAGAGCAGTTGGTTGAGAGAGAGTTAAGAGAATCTGTCGAGAGAGGGATGAGAGACAGGTTGATTTGAATTGAAGAGGAGAACTCGAAGCCCAGCAATTTATCTCCAGAGGTAGAAGCCATCAGGGGTTGAAAGAAGAAAAAAGGGGAACTCAAAGCCCAACTATTTTTCGCCGGAGGTAGAAGTGGCTGGGGTTGAAGGAAGAAATTTTGCAGAACTGTTGGTTGGGAGAGAGTTGAGAGAAGCTGTCAAGAGAGAGGAGAGAGTGATTGATTTGGATTGAAAAGGGGTGTGTTTTTGGTTGATTTGTATTTTTGAAAAGATTAGAAAGTTTTAAAAATATTAATCAAGTCCACAATTAAATTAATCAAGTTTTCTGATGATGTTTGATCCTATCTGCTAGTCAATATCATCAGTCCTTCATTCAAGACTTAAAAGACACCTTTCCTTCAATTTTCTCATGTAAATTTGACTTGTCAAAGACAATGTTTTATTTTAAAAGTCATTTTATTCCTTAAAACGTGTTGTCATCGTGTGATGTATATTATAATAATTGTTAAATGGAAAAGACAATTTTTTAGAAATTTAGAATATATAATTTCTTAAAGTTTGTTATGCTAGTTTAAGTATTGTACGCATAATTAATTATGGATATCATATGTATTTTGTTATATGTTTGATAATTTTTTTTTTGTTTTAATTAGTTGTTTTAACGAAGGATATGTAGGCTGAGCCAATTTGTTTGTTGTGCAGTCTTTTTCAATTAATATAAGATGCTTTGTACATAGGATTGCTTTGATGTTGGCTACGCCTATTCAATTCGATTTTAACATTGTGATTAATTAACTATATATTTAAGTTAATTGTTAAAGTTAAATACTTTGAGATGCTTCATACAAAGGATAGTTTTGATGTAGGCTCTGCCTATTCTATTCATTTTAGTAGTTGTTAATTAACAAAGTTTAAGTTAATAATTTATTCTAAGATATCATTTTTCAGTTCTTTTTATAATTGCTTGGGTTAGCCACAACATCCTGAGTATATGATACAAAGAAAATAAGTTCTTTACTAACGTAAAGTAAGTGATGAAGATATAATAATGACATCTAATAAAGTCCTATTATCTTATCAAAATAGTAACCTTACCACATAGGGAAGTAACAAGTTTGGTTATATTAATTGGAATCGATAGTAATCCTTTCTGTTTAAAAATTATCCTATGTCCAAAGGTATTAAATAGTTTTCTAGTTTTATTTGTTTTACTAGTCCGATGAAGTTAAGTAATTCTATGCATGGATTACAACCTCTATCCACAGGAATGTTTAGAATTTACATAAGAGTCGTCATTTACACGATTAATTTTGATGGTTATGTATTTCATAGCTTATGTATGTGTATCCTTGTTTAGTAGTTAACATAACTTTTTCTACTTTTCTATTTAACAAAAAATCTCAAATAATTAATAAACTCTGTAATTAGGGGCTCTTTGAGGCTTAATCTTGTTGACCTGATGTCTTAGGATTGGGTACTCTTTAGCTTGTAAAGTTGTGTTTGTTCGGATACTATTTTACAATCTGTTACAAAAAAAAATCTCAAATTCCAATATTGTCAGGTGACAACTTGATTGAATGGAAGGACAAAATCCTTCTCTCTTTAAGATGTTCGAATCTGGATCTAGCACTCAGTGTAGAAGAACTACCTAAGCCTACGGAATCAAGTATACCAGAGGCTAAGGCTTCTTATAATTATGTCGCTTCTCTCCTCTTTCTTGTCTCTCTCATGTGTTTGATTAATTTTATCACTTAGAGAATTAACAATTAGAAATGATAAAATAACATGTGTTTGTTAATTATTTGATCACTTAGTCAACATTTAAGGTAATAAAACAAGAGACCTTTATTTGATCACATATAATCCCCAAGTAAAATATGAATTCGGCTGGAAACCACCTTTGTGAACCTCGAAAGGTGCCTAACACCTTTATTTTGAGGTAATTTGAACCCTTACCCAAACTCTGGTGAACTAAGAGATAAAACAACAAAATAGGTTCGTAGTAGCCTAGATTGGTGCCCTAATTCACCTTAATTCGTTAGGTGGTGACTCTTCACACTCTTCCTTCAAACAATCCTGAAAAGAGTGGTCACATCAAATCCCTCTTTCCGTGAGAAAAATGTGGCGCGACAGAATGGGACTCTGCTGGGGACCTTAGGTTTTCACCATTACGAGTTTGTGTTTTATGTGGAATTCTTTCAATTTGTTTAGTTTTTTCTCCCTTTTCCTTTTTATTGTTTATATCATGATTCATTTATACATGTTAGTCCCATCTCCTTTCCCCTTTTATGTGCATATCTCTCAATGTCTACTTTTTCTTTTTATTGGATATGTGTTTTAACATTTATTTTTATATTTCTAAAGCATGCTATTGTATGTTGCTATGTGCTACGTGTTACTGCTTCATATAACTGTCATTCCACTCATACTTTCCTCCTCTTGGAACCTTTTTTATTTTCTTTTACAAATGCTTATGTGGTTGCACAGACGTTCTTTCCTAAAACACTCTTCGGGAAATGCCTTGTGGATCGGTCGATAAGTGGTGCATCGACAGTCACAAGCTCTCCCACTCTCGAGTTGTCCACTCGAGGGAACCATGTCACAAACCCACTCTTTTCCTTTAGATCTTGGCTACATATTTATTTTATTAAGGAATATGCATCCCATTCAACATAGGATGCCTTGGCATCCTTGACACATTGAATGTTATTCTCATTCAAAGTCAAAAGAGGTTCACGACATCAAAGGGACTCACAATTATTTGCTATGTGTTGCATTTCTATGTATGTATTGACATCTTACCTATCTTTTTTTTCCATTCTTGTCTTAGTCACTCCAAACATTTAGTGTTCCTCACTTTAGAGCTCGTTACTCTTAAAATTTTTATCACGTTAGGTTCGTACAATACACTCTTAGGGCCTATTTATAACTCCCCCCCCAAGTCATCCTCCTATCCCATCCTTTAGTATACTAATCACCCCTAGGCTCAGCTCTTACTTTGATAAGAGCTTCAGTCTGATTTACAATCTCTTAGTGCAACTTATCATTTTAGGATATCCTCTTCCTAATGCTTCTAAAGTTTACATACTATTGTTCTACTATGATCCTCAGACATTAATATCATCATATTCCTATCGTATGCTAGCTTTCACAATCTCTAAGTTACATATAGATATCATAACTTCTATTCACCCTGGATGAACATAACTCGTTATTTTCGATTGAGCAAAACATTTATCCTAGAATCCTGTGTGTACTCTTTGTTTCTAATCGTAAGTCTTTTCTTCTAAGGTTGACTAAACTTGAACATTAGAAATGGCCAGTCAAGAAATGTTTATCAATTTTGTTAATAGCGATGATAAGCATGAGAATTTAGGATGGCGTCAAAACAAAGTTATTTCGAGCATTAGAAGGATAGAGGAAAAAATAGAGAGAATTAGGGGGGATAATGACTGATCTCTGAGGTTCAGCTGAGATGCCACCAGATTTTCCAGAGCCACTATCCAAAAATGACTTCATTACTTCCACCTACACCATGTCATCTCCTATATTGACAACTCACCCACGCCTAATTTTGGGGCATAAGGATCTTCAAGTTGGTATTCAGTTGCACTGCTGAAAGCACTCAATGGGTTGACCACTATGGGCAAGGAAAAAAATGAAAGGACAAATTCCTAACCATGAGGTAGGGTCGTCTCAACAGCCTAAGACAAATAAGTCACCCAAAGCTAAGGAAAAATACGATTGATGAAACTCATGGTTAGGAATTTGGCGTACCATATCAAAGTTATAGGTCAAAGTAATAGCCTTAAGATGAAACTCTATGTTAGTTCACTCAAGGGTTCAACATTGATATGGTACGCCAAAAATGATACTAGTGAATGGATCTCTTGGAACAATTTGGCAAGTGACTTTATTAGGCGGTTCGACAATAGGCTTAAGAGAAAGCTCACAGTTAAGACCAATTTGGATAGAGAAAAAAAAATCATCGATGAGACATCAAAACCTTTAAAGCCTGAAGTAAGCATACCCCAACCTCAACTGATATGGTACTAAGCTCCAGAAATCATTCAAACGTACAATTATGTCCAAGCCTATTACCCCCAATCCTTCACAAAAACCCCTCCACAGACTATTTAGTATCCACCTCCATTTGTTGCTCCAACATCAAACTACCTTCCAATGTCTTACCAAAATCCACCAACAAATCAACAACCCAATCAATCCACCAAACCTCAACACGAGCTCTAAAAAAATACACCAAAATAATACACTCCTCTAAATGAACCCATAGAATAGTTGTATGAACGACTCCATAAGGCGGGCTACCTCACGCCCATTGATGCTGTACCTTGTGATCCTAAGTATTGACGGTATTGTCCTGATCAAATTTTCACCTATCACTCTGGGATGAAAGGACATTCTACTAAGGCGTGCTTTTCCTTGAAGAACATGATCCAGAAGTTGATTAACGTTAAGGATTGATTTTCTAAGCTTGACTTGCACTTGTTGACATTGGTGAAGAAGATATCGTGTTGATTCTCTACTCTAGATTCCCAAACATTTGAAATTCCCTCATGTTTTACAATTTGCAGTTTTCTTTTTATGCTCTCCTTGCTTATGTAATTTGAACTACGATTGACCTGATTCCTCTATGGATACGTAGGTGCTCATTTAATGAGTTTGGTTTCACCATAATAAAACTTCATTTTCCCCTGCTTTATCATTGTTTGTACGGAGTTGGATGAATAAAAAATATGATGTGAATCAATAAATTTGATATTCAAAGTCAACCTTGTTCATTTCCTATCTCTCTTACAATCAATATCATATCCTATCACTCTCCTATTTCATGCGCCTAGATCATTTATTAAGTCTTAGTCTTTATCCTAGAATACCTTTTGTATTATATTATTTTTTGAACCTATGTGTTATGTGGTAACTTTTTGTCTGACTTGTTTATTTTATTTAAAGGTTGTCTAGCATTTTAACATTGATCTCAATTAAATCCGTAATATGACAAATATGCTCAATATCCGAAAAGACTCCAACCCTCCTTCTTCTTGCCTAAGACAAAACATTGTGCCTCTTTATACTCGCCTTACGCACACACCCTCTCAATAATTTATTTCTACCCATGAGAGAGTTGATTTTGATGAATGTCGTCAAAGGCTTCATGACCTAGAGAAAATGTTGGACAAGAAATTGCGTTCTAAAGGCATTTACAACTTGACATATAAGAAAATGTGTCTACTTCTAAAAGTCGAGTTACCTCCAGGATACATAGTTCTAAATTATCACATGTTTAATGGGCATGGAGATCCAATCATACATCTAACGGATTACTGTGGAAATCTAGTTGGCATAGGACATAATGAGGCTCTTCTAATGAGATTATTTGTTCAAAGCCTATCAGGAATAGCACTCACATAGTTCACCCAACAAGATTTCGACAAATGGCATAATTGGGAACAATTGGCCCTAGATTTTGTCAGGCAATATAAGTTTAACATCAACACCAGTCCAATAATGTGGGATTTTCCTGAGGTAAAAAGAATGGACCATGAATATTTTGAGGAATATGTAATACAGTGGCGATTGGAAGCTTCTAAGATACGTCTTTCCATACATGAAGATGAGTTGGTCCAATTTTTCTCAAATCACTAGATGGAATCTACTTTTGGAAAATATTTTTCCTAATCGACCATAGTTTCGAGAGTCTAATTTTGATTGGAAAAAGATTAGAATATGAAATTCGAGCGGGGAGAATTATTGATGTTTCTACAAAGTTAGCCACTCTTCAAACACCAAAGAGTCCATCCGAGGTAGGAGAAGAGGATTTATCACCCTCCATACCTTAGACACAAGGATACCTGAATAATGAAGGAATTTATGTCATTTTTTATTCTTATGGGATATATATTGAGCTTTATGACTCACGAGATTCTTAAAATAAGGTTTTTTAGATCCAAACCTACTCTATCCAGAAAGGTTCTCAAAATGAAGCTTCTCGACCATAACCCAACTTTCAACAAGGTCTTTATCCAGTTCACAATGCTTTTCACCAGTCGGAGAGAGTGAGATCTCGAGCCTTTACTCCTTTGAGTGAGCCTTGGTTAACATATTTGATAGATTAAGGGTCCAAGGTATCATGGAACTGAGAAGAGGATGGATTCCTACACATCCATCCCCTTATTTTGATCCATCTAAAAACTGTGCTTATCACTTGAATATTCAAGGTCATGATACTGAGAAATACTCGGCGCTAAGGTGCAAGATTTAGAATCTAATTGAAATGAAAAGTATAGATGTGCAACGAGACCTAGTGACCAATGACTTTTCCACTACGGGTGAAATCTGTGTTCAAGGTGATCCGACAAAAGTATTTTCAAGAATTTCATAAAATAAGCGTAATGCACACCAAATGAGCTGACGTGCAAACCTTTTTTATTTTTCACCATTCTGCTTTGATTCATTTTATGACCAATAACATTTTCTTGTTTTCTCTGTATTTCTTTTTACTCAGGAACTACGTTTGACCTGACTTCCTTTTGGATACATAGGCAGCCCACTTTGGGTCCGGTCTTAATCTAATAAAACATTTTCTTTTTTCTCTCTTTCAAATTCTTACAAAGCATCAGGCTAATAGGCGCAATCCTTTAGAATATAAAGGCAGATTACAATTGAGGTTACGATATTCAAATGTAGTAAAACCATTTCTTTTGGACTAATGTTTTCTTTGAGTGGGACAGGAATATAAGACGTCAAAGACAAAATTGGGGCAGAATTTTTTAGGCTTCAAGAAAACCTCATAAATTTTATAATTAAACAATATATCAATTCACAATGACGTGCGAAAGGAGCCTCTCATTCTAATTTGGGGAAGAAATTTTTGAGAATTTCTCAAAAATTTCACCATGATGAAGTAAAAGTCCTAATGGTCTATGAAGCATAAACAACGACCAAGGAGTCAAATCGAGCGAGGTACAAATTAACATTTCCTTTCGACTGATGTTTTTTCTTTGAGTGTAGATAAAAGGTACTAAACACAACAACGATGCTGTGATATCATCAAAGAGGCCAAAATTACGTCCCCAATAAGGGAAATGAGCTAAGTTGTTATATATTTTAACTTTGACAATATTTAATTTGACATTACTTTATTAAACAATCTTGGGTTCCTATAGAACCTTAATCACAATATTGGGTTCCTGTAGAACCTTATTCCCAATATTGGGTTTCTGTAGAACCTTATTAAATAATATTGGGTTCCCGTAAAACCTTATCCATAATATTGGGTTTCTGTAGAACCTTAATAAACAATCTTGGGTTCCTGTACAACCTTATCCACAATATTGGATTTCTGTAGAACCTTAATAAATAATCTTGAGTACCTGTAGAACCTTATCTATAATATTGGGTTCCTGTAGAACCTTAGTCAACAATATGGGGTTTCTATAGAACCTTTCACAATATTGGGTTCTTGTAGGACCTTAATCACAATATTGGGTTCCTGTAGTGTAACGCCTTGAATCTGGTACCCGAAATACTACACGATGCTCATGACCCCAAAGGATCACAAGCTAACCCATGACTGATAGCTGTACCTGTATACTACATAAAATACTGAATAATGCGGAAACATAAATTGAAAGGCCATAAGTTTCACATATTTGAAGTAAAACATAACATCTGAAAAGGGGTATGAAATACCCAAAATAATTGAAAAAATTGTTTGAACATAATAGTATAAAAAGCCTCTAACTGACTGAACTGTCTGAGTAAGGAGTTGATGGGACATGTCCCTAACTAACTCCAACTGATAAACTAATTAATGAGATAATAAAGAAATAATCATGTCCTCGAAATATGAGGACTCACTTCTAACTCTGACTACTGAGACTGGAATCTACAGCTGTTCTGGGGCTCATGTCTCTGAACCTACGGTATAAGACACCATAGAGCGAATGTATCAGTACGACTAAATGTACTGTTATGCATGTGAGGTAGGCTAAATACATGGGGTTCATATGCATGAACAATAATAATAATAGACTGACTATCATAAGCATGAGAATATATGCATGAGATAAAATAACTGATACTGATACTGTAATAACATGATTACTAAATCTGAATACTGATAACATGACATACTGATAACATGACATACTGATACTGATATAACTGATAACAAGTGATTGTATCTGGCAGTCCTAAATCTGATAGAACTATTTGAGTTCCGTACTAAACTGAGTTGACTGTATCTAGCAGTCCTGAAATTTGAAGAACTATCAGAGTTCTTTTACTGAGACTAATTTTGAAACTGTAGGGAGTAGTTATTTAACCGACTTGCCCCTAATACACCATGATAGATGAGTTGGGGTCCAATCTATAATACCAATTAGAGGGGTGTCAATATCGCGCCACTAGTAAGGACAAGCTATAGGTGACCCTCACCTGATAGTGTCCATAAAAGAAAACGGTGAGGCCCTTATCTAACAGTGCTTATCCATCTTATCAACCCTTATCAGACAGTCTTGCTATCTCAACCTATGCTGGCAACATAGTTCTAGAACTCAAAGGATGACTTCTAAGGATCACACCCTTATCCTATAGTGTGTGTCCCCATCTTTGGGTTCACTCGGTGCTAATTCCTACTCCCATCTGATTAGAGTCTGAACATGATTAACTGAACTGTACATAGACTCAGTTACTACATTTCGTTGACTAATGGAACACTACTGATATCTGACAACTGACTGAGTTCATAAGATCATGGAGATTTGCTGAGTCATAAAACTATCTGAAGTTTAAGGATTCATAGCTTGATTGAGAGTATCATGAAAACATGACATGGCTCTAGGCACACAGCTAATGTTTCGGGTACAAGTACCCCTAGGACTCGATGGAAGGAAACTGACAAAGCATGACTTACTTGAATACATAACTAATAACATAATCCATAATTCATTCATTGAAACCTTTCATCAAACATGTGACAGGCATAAATTTGTACATACATGGGGATTTCATGATATCATGATAGTTGGGCATTTTCCTTCATCTAGGTATTTAATCAAACACATAGTAGGCATAGTATATGTGAACAACATTGTACAATAATTAAACATCATGGTTCAATTCTAATTTCATCATTCAATGGCTTAATCATAGGTTTGCATGAATCCATATCTATATTAATCAACACACATAGAATTTATTACCCAATCATGTAATAAGATCTAATTACTCATTATCAACATGAACAAAGTATCCCAATCATGAAACCTATAAAGGAGATCCATAACTTGAATTTAGAAAAGAGATTCTTGGACTTCATGGACGAAAGAGGTCCATGAATAAACACTATACATACCTAGATTGAGTTTCTTGATGTTCTTGAACTTGAGGGATTTGAATCTCTTAGTTCTTGAAGAAGAATAGGATTTTAATCTTGGGATTGATATTAGAGAGAAAAACTCTAGTTTTGTTGTTGTGAAATAATAGTGAATAAATGAGCTGAGATCGAATATAACTGGGTATATATAAGTGGGTGGTAAATAACCAAAATACCCCTATTAAAATGACTTAAAATAACTGAGCGTTTTGTGTGATGGTGGGGTGTGATGGTCCACCGATGGGTCAACGGTCCGTCAGACCTCTCCATTGATTTAGACAGAAATGGGACCTACAGCCATGGAGCGATGGTAGGGTGCGATGGCCCGTCGGACCTCTCCATCATACTTAGCCAGAAAACTAACTCACTGCCTCGATGCAATGGTCGGGGTCGACGATCTATCGCTTGTTCGACGGTTGGTTGGCCTGCACCGTCTCACCTGGATGGTTTTGCTGCCTTCTGTATTTGAGCCATAACTTCCTCATCTGATATCGGATTTTGATGAAGTTGGTATCGATGGAAAGCTTTTTAAATTTCCCACATGATAGAAAGTGAAAATCTAAAAAATACCATATGTACGTATTTCAAAGAAAGTACTAACATCCTTGAGATGATTTTAAGCAAAGAAAAAGGCACAGGTATTACAATATCTCCCCCTTGAGAACATTCATCCTCGAATGAGACTGAGAGTGAGGGGAAGAACTTAAAATGACGTGCATACTGAACATGAATAACTGGAATATGATCTCATGACTGACATAACTAAGAAGTTGAACACAATATACTGAACATGCATATCTGATGCATGTGTATCTGATTCATGAATGCATGACTGAGTGTTCTGAGAAAATAATTTTTTTCACAATGAGAATGTATGTCTGATGTATAATTATATAACTGGACTGATACATGAATGCATGACTGAAATGCAATGGTACTTGATACCAAGTTTGTGATGAGCACTAAACATGAAACTGAGTAATCTTAAAGAGAACTGTTACCTTGAGCTTGATCTGAGTTGGCAAGGAAGAGGTGAGGATACTTGGTATGCATGTTTGGTTTTGCTTCCCAAGTAGCTCCCTCAACAGACTGATTTCGCCTAAGAACTTTAACTAGAGGGACTTCTTTAATCCTCAATCTATGAGTCTGATAGTCTAAGATTTCAACTGGAATCTCTTTATAAAAGAGGCTATTCTCAACATCTATGCTCTGAATAGGGACTACAATTGCTAGGTCACCTATACACTTCTTGAGCAAAGAAACATGGAAAATTGGATGAACTGAAGCCAGATCTGAAGACACTTCAACATCATAAGCTACCTTGCAGAAGTGACTGAGAATCTTGAAGAGACCGATATATCGGGGATTGAGCTCTCCCTTCTTGACGAATCTCTTTATTTCCTTCATGGGAGAGATATTTAGATAGACATGGTCATCACTCTCAAACTCGAGATCTTTTCTATCAACATCTGCATAAGACTTCTGTCGACTCTGAGCAAACCAGAGTCTTTCTCTAATCAATTTGACTTTTTCTAAGGCTTCGAATACCAAGTCAGGCCCTATGACTGAGGCCTCACTAAATTAGAACTAACCAATTAGAGATCTACATATCCTATCATAGAGAGCTTCGAATGGAGCCATATAAATACTGGAATGATAACTGTTGTTGTATGCAAACTCAATCAAAGGAAAGTGGTCATCCCAACTACCCTAGAAATCAATTGCACACGGCTTTAGCACATATTTTAAGGTTTGAATGGTCCTTTCTACTTGACTATCTGTCTGAGGATGGAAGGCTATACTAAGATGAACTTGGGTACCAAAACTGTTTTGGAAGGCTTTCCAAAAATAAAAGGTGAACTAGGTGCCTCTGTCGGAGATAATAAATAACAAAACATCGTGCCATCTAATAAACTCCTTGATGTAGAGTTTGGTGTAATCCTCGGTGGAATAAGAGGTATGAACTGGAAGAAAATGGGCTGATTTGGTCATTCTGTCTACAATGACCCAGACTGAATCGTGCTAATGATATGTTCGAGCCAAACCCATCACAAAGTCTATGTTCACTTCTTTCCACTTCCAAGTAGGAATAATAAACTCCTGTATAGGCCTACTAGGCTTAATGCTTTATATTAACCTACTGATATGTAGAGAACTTAGCCACAAACTATGCAATATCTCTCTTCATCTCGTAAGTTGCGGTACATCGTAGTATCCCCTAGATGAATAGAGTAGTGTGCACCATGCGCTTCTATAAGAATTCACTGCCTTAAGTCATCTACACCTAGAACACAAAGAAAACCCTGACAACAAACAACACCATCTTCCCTTTGGGAGAAAACCTCTATTGTCTGATTCTAGACTAACTCTTTCAATTTGACAAGGCTGGGATCTCTATCTTGCTTTTCTTTCACCTCAAAAACTAGAGATAATTCTGAACTACTCTGAACCTACACATCACCCTCTTTTATATCGACTAAGAAAATGCCTAGTCTGGAAAGTTGATGGACTTCCTGAGCTAACTTCTTCTTACTATCCTCAACATGAGCAACACTACCCATAGACAGTCTACTGAGAGTGTCGGCCACTACGTTGGCCTTGCCCGAATGATAAATGACACCCATGTCATAATCTTTCAAGAGTTCTAACCACCTTCTCTAACGAAGATTAAGATCTTTTTGAGAAAAGACATACTTTAGACTCTTATGATCTGTGAACATATCTACATGAACCCTATAGAGATAATGCCTCCAAATCTTCAAGGCAAAAACTATGGCTGCTAGCTCAAGATCATGAGTAGGATAATTCTTCTCATTGGGTTTAAGTTGTCTATTGGAGTAGGCTATGACCTTACCATTTTGCATGAGAACACAACCCAAACCTACTCTGGATGTATCACAATACACTACGAATCCATCCAAACCATCTGGAAGAGCTAAGATGGGGGTTGAGGTAAGCTGAGTCTTCAACTCCTGAAAACTTCTCTTGCAAGGATCTGGCCACTGAAACTTGACTTTCTTCTTAGTCAATCTGGACATGGGGGATGCAATAGAAGAAAATCATTCAACAAACCATCTGTAATAGCCAGCCAAACCCAAGAAACTCCTAATATCTGATGGAGAGACAGGGCGAGGCCAGTTTCTTACTGCTTTGGTCTTTTGAGGATCTACTCTAATACCATCACCAGAAATGATATGACCAAGGAATGATACTGACCTTAGCCAAAATTCACGCTTACTGAATTTGGCGAATAGCTGATGATCTCTGAGAGTCTGAAGTACTATTCAAAGATGGTCTGCATGATCGTGATCACTGCGGAAATTAACCAGAATAACATCTATGAAGACTATGATAAACATGTCCAAGTACTACTTGAACACACGGTTCATCAAGTCCATGAAATCTATTAGGGCATTGGTATGACCAAACGACATAACTAAGAATTCAAAATGACCATACGGAGTACGAAAAGCTATTTTTAGAATGTAACATTCTCTGACTCTGAGCTGATGATAGCTGAATCTGAGATCTATCTTGGATAAATAACTGGCACCCTAAAGTTGGTCAAATAAGTTATCAATTTTGGGAAAAGGATACTTGTTCTTGACCATAACCTTATTGAGTTGACGGTAATCAATGCACATTCGGAAAGAACTATTTTTCTTATGCACGAATAAGACTGGTGCGTCCCACGGGGAAATGTTGGGTCTAATGAATCCCTTATATAAGATATCCTTCAATTATTCTTTCAAATTTCTAAGTTTTATTGGTGCCATTATATATGACAGAATAGAGATAGGTTGAGTATCTAAAAAAAAATCAATGCCGAAGTCTATTTCCCTTTTGGGAGGAATTCCTGGAAGATCTTCGGGAAAGACATATGAATATTCATTTACAACTAGAATTTATTCAAGAATAGGATTATTGGAATTAGAATCCTTAACATGAACAAGATAATAGACGTACCCCTTAGATATCAATTTCCTTACCCGAAGGTAGGAAACAAGCTGACCTCTAAAAGTGGATACACTACACTTCCACTCAAGGATGGTCTCATTCGAAAACTAAAACTGGATTATTCTATTTCTATAGTTAACTATGGTATAGTAGGAATATATCCAATCCATACTGAGAGTGACATCAAAAGCAGTCATCTCTAATTTGACTAAGTCTGTTGAAGTAATTTTCTGCAATATCATAATCTGGCAGTTCCTGGATACCCACTGGGCTATGATGGTTTTACCTACTGAGGTAGAGACTGAAAAGGCTCTGCTAAAATTTTGGGACTGATTTCAAAATCAACTGCTATATAAGGAGTAATAAAAGACAAGAAAGCACCTGGATCTGGCAAAGCATAAACATCCAGATGAAAGATCTGTAACATTCCTGTAACCACATCAGGAGAATTTTCTTGATCATTCCAGGAATAAAGAGAATAAAGACGATTTGGGCGTGGCCCACTAGTAGCACTAGAGGTGGCAACCTACTAATTTAGGCAACCGGATTGAGTTGAGGAGCCAAGATGACTCTGGTAACCTGACTGAGGGTAGTTTCTGACTCTATGGCCTGGCTTGCCACAACTAAAATAGACATTGCTTCCAGCTCTACACACACCCTTGTGGTTCTTATTACAAGTATGACAAAGAGTATTAGTTTGGGCACTGCTAACACTACCTTGAGACTTGGAGCCTGGCTCTCTATCTTTGTTACCCTCTCTGAACATAGGAACTAGAGCACTGGCTGAAGAAGAAGCTGGAACTAATGACTTAGGATGAAACTGAGAACGGTTTCCTCCTTCTGATTTAGGCTGAGCAAAATTCAAACTACCTGTCTTCGCTCTCTTATTCTGCTTCTCCCTCATCTTAATCTTTTGCTCCTCTATCTGTTGAGCATGAGTCATGATCTTGGTGAAACTCATGTAACTATTCATCATAGTGGATCTGCATTTATTAATTGCATTATCATTCACCCCTGAAACAAACTTACTCATTCTTTCCCTACCATCTGCAATCACTTAAAGGGCATATCTGGACAATTGAGTAAACTTAAGAGATACTCTTTCACCTTCATATTACCCTACCTGAGGTTGATGAATTCTAGCACCTTAGCTTCTCTAAGCTCTAGGGGAAAGAATCTATCAAGGAAAGCCAAACCAAACTCCTCCCACTCATCTAACCCTGTATTATCTGCCCTCTCTGACTTCTACTACTTGAACCAAGTGTGAGAAATATCCTGCAACTGATATGCAGCTAGCTCAGCAATCTCACTAGAAGTAACCCCCATTATGTCTATAACCTTCTGCACCTGATCAAGGAATCTTGAGGGTCCTCGTCTGCCTTAAACCTAAGAAAGGATGGAGGATTCATTCAGGTGAAGTCCCGAATCTTGGCTGTAGAAGAATTGGCCACGGGGTTGGCCAGAATGACAGTTGTTCATTCATTTTAAGCAACAACTGACCGTGCAAGACTAGTGAATATGGTCCTGAACTCCGCATGAGAAACATGATCGCCCAAAGGTTCTTCGGGCTGAGGGGCTGACTAATTTCTTCGGATGGGAGGCATGATCTGAAATAAGGAGAAGATATAGATTAGACTAAGAGATTGACTTGAGATTATGCTTACTGGCATGACATGAATACTAAAATAAGGGAAACTATTCCTAGAACATCTTATAGCCTCCTACACATAAATATGGCGCGCAATACACCCATGTACAAGACTCTACTAGATGTGACTTTCAGACTTCCTAGGACTCTATTGAACCTTAGGCTATGATACCAAATTTGTAACATCCCGAATCTGGTGCCCGAAATGCTACACGGTGCTCATGACCCCAAAGGACCATAAGCTAACCCATGACTAATATTTATACCTGCATACTGCATAAAATACTGAATAATGCAGAAACATGAACTGAAAGGCAATAAGGTTCATATATCTAAAGTAAAACATAACATCTGAAAAGGGGTATGAAATACCCAAAATAACTTATATAACTATCTGAACATAATAGTCTAGAAAACCTCTAACTGACTAAACTGTCTGAGTAAATGGTTAATGGGATATGTCCCCAACTAACTCCAAATGATAAACTAATTAATAAGATAATAAAGAAATAATCATGTCCTTGAAGGATGAGGACTCACTTCTAACTCTGACTGCTGCGACTGGAATCTACTGCTGCTCTAGAGCTCTGTCTTTAAACCTACGGTAGATGATACCATAGTGTGAATGCGTCAATACGACTGAATGTACTGGTATGCATGTAAGGTAGGCTAAATGCATGGGGTTCATATGCATGAACAATAATAATAACAGACTGACTATCATGAGCGTGAGAATACATACATAAGATAAAATAACTGACACTGATACTGTAATAACATGATTACTGAATCTGAATACTAATAACATGACATACTGATACTGATATAGCTGATAATATGAGTCACCACATCTGGCAGTCCTGAGTCTGATGGAACTATCTAAAGTTTGTACTAAACTGGGTTGATTGTATCTGACAGTCCTGAAATTTGAAGAACTATCTGACATTTATTATTGAGATTGATACTGAAACTATGGGAATTAGTTATTTAACCTACATTCCCCTAATATTCTATTATATCTGAGTTGGGGTCTAATCTGTAACCCCAATTGGAAAAGTATCAATACCACGCCACTAGTAAGGACAAGCTGTAGGTGACCCTCATCTGATAGTGTCCCCAAAAGAGAATGGTAAGGCCCTTATCTGACAATACTTATCCGCCTCATCAACCCTCATCGAACAGTGTTGATGTCTCAACCTATGTTGGCAACATAGTTTTGGAATGCAAGGATGACTCGGTGCTAATTCCTGCTCCCATCTGATTAGACTCTGAACATGATTAACTAAACTGTACATGGACTGAGTTACTGCATTCCATTGACTGATGGAATATTATTTATATCTAATAACTGACTGAGTTCATAAGATCATGGAGATTTCCTGAGTCATAAGACTGTCTGAAGTCTAAGGATTCATAGCTTGACTAAGAGTATCGTGAAAACATGACATAGCTCTAGGCACATAACTAATGTTTCAGGTACAAGTACCCCCAGGACTCGTTGAAAAGAAACTGACAAAGTATGACTTACTTGAATTCATAACTAATAGCATAATCTATAATTCATTCATCGGAGCATTTCATCAAATATGTGATAGGCATAAACTTATACATACATGGGGATTTCATATATCATGCTAGTTAGGCATTTTCCTTCATCTAGGCATTTAATCAAAAACATGGTAGGCATAGTATATGTAAAAAAACATTGTACTATAATTAAACATCATGGTTCAATTCTAATTTCATCATTCAAGGGTTTAATCATAGGTTTGCATGAATCCATATCTATATTAATCAACCCACATAGAATTTATTACCTAATCATTGAATAGGATCCAATTACTCATTATCAACATGAACAAGCCGCCCAATTATGAAACCCATAAAGAAGATCCATAACTTGAATTTAGAATAGAGATTCTTAAACTTCATGGACAAAAGGGGTTCATGAATGAACACTATGCATACTTGGATTGAGTTTCTTGATGTTCTTGAACTTGAGGGATTTAAATCTCATAGTTCTTGAAGAAGATTTGGATTTTGTTCTTGGGATTGATCATAGAGATAAAAACCATAGTTTTGTTGTTATGAAATAATAGTGAATAAATGAGCTGATTTCGGATATAACTGGGTATATATATGTGGGTGGTAAATGACCAAAATACCCCTATTAAAATGACTTAAAATAACTAAGCATTTTACGCGACAGTGGGGTACGACGGTCCGTCGCTGGGTGGATGGTCCGTTGGACCTCTCCGTCGAACTGAGACAGAGCTGGGACCTACTGCCATGGAGCGATGGTGGGGTGCGATGGTCCGTCGCTAGGTTGACGGCCCATCGGACCTCTCTGTAGTACTTAGCCAGAAAATTGACTCACTGCCTCGATGCGACGGTCGGGGTCGACGGTCCATCGCTTGTCGGATGGTCCATCAGCCTACACCATCGCACCTGGGCGATTTTGCTGCCTTCTGTATTTCAGCCATAACTTCCTCATCTGATATCGGATTTTGATGAAATTGGTATCGATGGAAATCTTATTCAATTTCTCATGTGATAGAAGGTGAAAATATTAAAAATACCATGTGTACAAAATGGATTCGTATTTCAAAGCAAGTTTTAACATCCTTGAGATGATTTCAAGCTAAGAAAAAGGCATGGGTATTACATGTAGAATCTTAATCAACAATATTGGGTTCCTGTAAAACCTTAATCAATGATATAGGGTTCATGTAGAACCTTAATCCACAATATTGGGTTTCTATAGAACCTTATCTAACAATCTTGGGTTCCTATAGAACCTTATAAACAATCTTGGGTTCCTGTAGAACCTTAATCAACAATATCGGTTTCTGTAGAACTTTAATCAACAATATTGGGTTCCTGTAGAACCTTAATAGACAATATTGGGTTCCCGTAGAACCTTAATTAAACAATATCGAGTTCTTGAAACCTTACGTTTTTCATGTGATTATTGTATTCACATCCCATGTTTTAGAACCTCTCTAACCTTGTCTATTCGTGCTATCATTATTATTACAAATTCTATTCACTTCAATCTCACTGACCAATGATATCATTGTTGATGCCCCATCCTCTATCATTAACATTCTTTAGGAATATTATTTATTTTTAAATCTAGAACTACAAACAACCTGATTCTCATATAACCAGAAATATATGGGCGACTTTAGACCAAATTCTCAGTCACACTATTTTTTAAAACACGCCCTGTTGCTTTAATTCTAATGATCTCTCCTCGGTCGGACAAAATTGGCTACTACATCAACTTTCGTTACTTGACAATTCTTTCATCATTCTCAAGCAACTAAGGATAGCTATTGACACCCAATTTTGATCTCCCAATACTCCTTTTAGGTTTTTATTTTAGCAAAATTATTAATTTTAAATACTCTTATTTTTTACACATTTTTCTTTCATCAAACAAATTTTTGACATGTCACATTCATGATTTAAAAAATGTGCAAATTATTTTATTTTTAGTGTCATTTTTATAATTTATTAATTCAAATATAATATTTTGCATAATTTTATTAATATTTATCAGATTATCAAATTACTTTTTAAAATGCACACACTCACAATTTACAAATGCATTGTCTTTTATTATTACTATTTTTATAATGTTTTACGTGACATTAATTTCACATGTGTAGTTTATTTTAATATCAACATCTTATTATCATTATTAAACTTGTTAAAATAGCAGCCTCAATTAAATTAATTTCCCTAGCTTATTCAACTTCTTGCCATTTATTCAATTAGTGTCAATTTTAATCCAAATTGATTTCATTTTTGGTTTGGAGCTTTGTTTTGGTTTTGAGTAGTGACTGGAGGGGTTGATGGTGGAATAAGGTCATATTCGAGGGGGTTGAGGGTGGGGGCGGTTCTGGGAGGGGGTGAGAAGGGAAGGGCTAGGGAGGTTTTGGGGTATATGTCAAGCCCTAAGGCGAGTTTGGTGAAGGGTGTTAAAAGAAGGCGTGAGGCTAGAGAAGATAGGTTGAGGTTAGGGTCTTGGAACATTGGGACCCTGCAGGGTAAGTTTGTAGAGATAGTAAAGATTTTTAAGAAAGGGAGGATTAATATTGCGTGTGTCCAGGAGATTAGGTGGGTAGGATCGAAGGCTAGGGATGTGGATGGGTACAAGATGTGGTATTCAAAGAGTATGAGGTATCGAATGGAGTGGGCGTCTTAGTTGATGAGGAGATTAGAGGGCAGGTGGTGAAGGTTATGAGGGTTAGTGATAGGCTGATAAAGATTAAGTTGGTCATTGGGGGTTTTACGTTGCATGTGTGTAGTGTGTATGCACCGCAGGTGGGCTTGGAGGAGGAGGCGAAGGTGATATTTTGGGAAGAGTTGGACGGGTGGTGAGGAGCGTGCGTAGTTCGGAGAAGATTGTCATAGCAAGGGACTTCAATGGCCATATTTTGGTCTTACCGGAAGGCTATGATGATGTGTATGGAGGTTTTGCTTTCGGTGATAGAAATGATGAGAGAGATGCTCTGTTGGATTTTGCAAGGGACTTTGGGCTGGTGATAGTGAATTCAAGTTTTTTGAAGAAAGAGGATCATCTGATTACCTTCCGCAGCGCGATAACCAAGAATTAAATTAACTCTTTGCTGCTTAGGAAGGGGGATAGGGGGATATGCAAGGATTGTAAAGTCATTCGAGTGAGAATTTTTTAGCCCAGCATAGGCTTTTAGTGATGGACTTATCTATTAAGAAGTGCAAGAAGAGAAGGGCCGGGGAAGGTCGATCTAGAATTAAGTGGGGCGGTTTGACGCCAATTAATGCTCTGGCGTTAGGGGAAAGGTGGCGGAAAAGGGGGTGTGGGAGAGCAGGGGGACGTGAATACTATGTGGGATAGGGCAACCAGCGGCATCACGGATACTGCTAGAGAAGTGTTGGGTGTTTCGAGGGGTCAAGTAGGACGGCATAAGGGGGACTAGTGGTGGAATGAGGAAGTGAAGAAGAAAGTAGAGATTAAGAAGGATCCGTATGTTAATTTAATTAAGAGTAAAGATGAGGAAGATAAAGGAGTGAATAGGGAGGCTTACAAAGTAGCCAAGAAGGAGGCTAAGTTAGCAGTTATGGTTGCTAAGTCGGCAGCGTTTGAGAGCTTGTATGCGGGGTTAGAGGTGAAAGGCAGGGAAAAGAGGTTTTGCAGGTTTGCTAAAGCTAGGGAGTGGAAGGGCAGGGACCTCAATCAAGTGAAGTGCATTAAGGGGGAGGATGGTAGTGTTTTGGTGGAGGATGTTCATATTAAGAAGAGACGGCAGGAGTACTTTCATAGACTTTTGAATGAGGAGGACGACTAAGGCATTATTTTGGAGGAGCTGGAGCACTCAGACAAGAGTCATGATTTCAAATACTATAGACGTGTTAAGGTTGAAAAGGTTAAAGAGGTTATTCGTAGGATCCGGAAGGGTAGGGCGATGGGGCCCGACGAGATTCTGGTGGATTTTTGGAAGTATGTTTGTGAGGCCAATTTAAGGTGGTTGATAGATTTGTTTAATGGTATTTTCAAGACTGTCAAAATGCTTGAGGCCTGGAGATTGAGTACATTGATTTCGTTATATAAATACATGGGTGATATCCAAAGCTGTAAAAACTATAGGGGTATTAAGTTATTGAGTCACACTATGAAAATTTGGGAGAGAGTGATCGAGCGAAGGTTGAGAAGGGTTGTGTCTGTTTTGGAGAATCAGTTTAGATTTATGCCTGTTCACTTAACGGCAGAGGCAATCCACCTGGTAAGGAGATTAGTGGAGCAGTATAGGGAAAGAAAGAAGGATTTACACATAATTTTTATCAACCTAGAAAAGACGTATGATAAAGTCCTGAGGGAGGTTCTTTGGAGGTGAGAGGGGTCCTAATGGCATACATTAGAGCTATTAAGGATATGTATGATGGAGAGAAGACTTGGGTGAGAACGGCGGGAGAAAACTCAGATCAATTTTTGGTCGAGACAGAATTGCATCAGGGATCGATTCTTATTCCGTTCCTTTTTTATTTGGTAATGGACATGTTCATGGAGAGCATTCAAGGTGAGGTACCTTGGTGTATGTTAATTTTTAGATGATGTGGTACTGATTGATGAGACGCGAGGGGGAGTGAATGACAAACTAGAGGTTTGGGGGCAAACTCTTGAGTTTAATGGGTTTAGGTTGAGTAGGTCCAAAACTAAGTATTTGGAATGTAATTTTAGTGACTTGAGATAGGAGGATGAAGGGGGGTGAGGTTGGACTCCCTGGAGGTCTGTAAGATGGATAGTTTTAAGTATCTTGGGTTTACGATTCAGGGGAATGATGAAATTGATGAAGATGTTTCTAATCGTATTGCAGCAGGTTGGATAAAGTGGAGGCTAGCCTCGAGAGTGTTGTGTGATAAGAAGGTTCCCCTTAAGCTTAAAGGCAAATTCTATATAGTGGCAGTCCATCCGGCCATGTTGTATGGTTCAGATTGTTAGCCAGTCAAGCACTCGCACATCCAAAAATTAAAGGTAGCAGAAATAAGTATGTTGCGTTGGATATGTGGGATTACTAGAGGTGACAGATTAAGAAATAAGACTATTCGGGAGAAGGTGGGACTGGCTTAAGTAGAAGACAAGTTGCGGGAAGAAAGACTGAGATGGTTTGGATATGTGATGAGGAGGGGTATAGATGCCCCAGTTTGGAGGTGTGAAAGGCTTGCCTTGGATGGATTCAGGCGGGGTAAAGGTAGGTCAAAGAATTACTGGAGGGAGATGATTAGACGTGACATGAAGCAGCTCCAGCTGACTGAGGACATGACCCTAGATAGGGGTGTGGAGGTCGCGAATAAGGGTAGAAGGTTAATGCAGGTGTGTGGGCTATAGCTTACATTTTGGAGAGTCTTGTGTAGCCGGGTTAGTAATACTAGGTCCGTGTTTAAAGGGTATTTGTTATGGGAGCGTAGGTTATTTCTAGGTGGGTGCACTAGGTCTTATGTCTTAGTACCTATTTTCATATTCCATGTCACCCTTATGTCTCGTATTTCATATTTCTCTGATGTCTAATTTTATTATTTCTTATTCCTAAATTTCTATTATGTTTCCCATCCCTTTGTTTATTGTTCTCTACTTTGAGCTGGGGGTCTATTAGAAACAACCTCTCTACTTCCTCAGAGGTAGCGGTATGGACTGCGTACATCTTACCCTCCGCAGACCCCACTCTTATGGGAATACACTGGGTTTGTTGTTGTTGTTGTTGTTTTAAGATAATTTTAATTTCAATAATTGATCAAATTGATCAAATGGCTAAGATCCCCTCACCTCTTCTTTCCTTTTAGACAAAAACTAAACCCTAAGACCCATTTTTCACCAAATAGCTGCATAACTTTCACTTTCCCTCTCTACATTGTCTCTCTTCTCTTATGTCCTCTCTCTAAACTAGTAATGGTTGGCGACCCACCTCACTGCCTGCCGCTGGCGACCGCATGATCCCTGTCTCTCTTCTCCTTCTCCTCCATCCACCAACCATCAGTACCAAACAAACAACAGCAGCAATGGTAGCCGACCAATCTAGTGCCATCAACGCCGGCAAAATCAGTCAAGACACCGGCCAGCTTCCACCTCCGCCACCATCAAACCCAAACCAACCGCTGCTGATCCAGCTACCAGATCATACTGTTGCCACCCCCATGCATCCGTCCTCCAACAACCAGCATTGCCTGTCTCTCTTCCATGCACCGCCGATGGGTATCCCAAGACCGGTGAGACTGTCACCGATAATTCCCCAATACCAACAGCCATAAGACCTTCTACCAATGAATTCTATCCGCCTTGCTGCCTCCGAGTCCTGATCTGAGAAATCCAAGTTCACGATGGATTCTTAAAATCCGTCTCAAGATTGTTCTTTGTTTGAATTTATATCAATTTAATATTATCCGCTTCTACCCATTTTTCTTCTCTTTGACAGATTATTAGATGTGAAATTAGTGAAATTCGATGTTTGAATTTTGATTCAATGTCGTGATTGTTTGCCTTCTAATTAACATGCGTAAATTCTCTTAATTTTTAAGTACTGATTGTTATGTGATATGCTGATTCACTTATTTTTGGTAAATTTAAAATTGGGTGATCGATTGTTTACTGGTGATTCCCTAAAACTAGGCTATGCAACCTATTATCTGCCTAATAACAGTAATTTGGGATCAATCAAAAGGGATTGATATTCATACCTTGATTATGTTCCTTTATCATATTTTTCTACATGGTAATATGAAAATACGGATGCTATTCTACCCAACTTTTATAATCTCTGACTTGACTTTGTATTGAGTAATACTGTTTTGTGGCTATTTGAATATTTTTTCCTCTTTTGTAGTTGGTTGATTTTGTTTTTATGGTAATTTAGAATATTTTTCTCTCCCTAATTGATTGAGTTTTTTATTTTAATATTGTCTTTTCCTTTTGAGCTGCTAATTGATTATTACATATATTTCTTTTCCTTTTAACTCTTTGTAGTTTCCAGTATATACACAATCCCTTCTCATTATTCAAAGGGACATCTCTTATCATCCTCTCCTACCCCTATACTAAAACTCACTGACTTCTATATTCTATTACACTACATCTGAGTATTCAATTGTTACTTGTTGCTACTTTGAAAGATGGCTGGTTCTTGCTTGTTATTACAATTATTTGTCTACTTTGAAAATTTCAATTTCTTTTGTTATTGTGTTGCTGACCGGTCAGTTTTCTCTAACCATGCATTAGCTTATTTTATATTATTTTATATAAGTATGTTCTTTTTTGATTACTTAAAATGCTCAACATCATAAGCTTTTTATTTGTTCCATGCATCTTTATGACTTGTTGTGTTAAAGTGTTTGCTTTTGTTGACGTGATATGTTTTCTTCCTCATTCGTAAGTGAGTTTTTTTTCATTCTTGTAGTGTGGTTATATGTGAATACAAAATAATCTTTGTGTATCTCATAACTCCATTGCCGTGAGCCTGCCTGGGATCCTTATGATCTCGACAACGCTAATGGTTGGTTATGGGCTACCAAAGTTACGTTTGTATTTTTGGGTTGGTTTTGTTTGTTGTCTTATGTTTAGCAGGTTGGATGAGAAAGAAAATGATTTTGGAAACCTGAAGAGCTGCCAAGGAATTGGTTTAAGGACATCCCACTTAGCCCGTCTTTTAAATTCATTTAGTTTGTAATAATTATTGTATAAACTCTATGACACTAGTGAATTGGGGGACTTCTTGGGGTGGGGTTTTATGTGTTTTATTTGTCACATAAATTACCTACGTAAATAAACTTAGGATTCGTTAATTAATTGGTTGTTTAAGCAAATTTAATTTAGGACTTATTTCAATCACCTAGAATCATGCTTGTAGGAGTTAATTAACTTTTGCCTCCTCAAATTACATTTGAATATGTCAACTTAGCTTGCAACATATTTATTTACTTTGGCATGTTTACAAAGTTTTGACACATTACATTTTAGCATTTTTAATCACATTTTCAACAATAATGTGTTAATTTTCAGCATTCAAATTACATTTTTTCAGAACATTAACTAATTTTCCTACTTTGTTTATGCAAACATTCTTAAAACACAACACTAATTGTTAATATTTTTGTCAAAAATCACGGTTTCATTCTTTTCTTTTGCAACTTGAACTAGACAATATCTTTCAAAATTATTAATTACATAAATACTATTTCCTAACCTATAGTTAGTGGGAAAATAAAAAGAATTAAGAGGTCCAATTTCAATGTTTTAAATTAAGTTGTTGTGTTTTTGGTAATACCACTCACCAAAGTTTTTTTGAATATTATGTGTATCTATACATATATAAATATTTGTGTTTTATATTTTGAAACTCAAATCTTCACTTGTCTTTAAAAAATTATATTATTATTTTTTTTAACTTAAGTCCAACCTCCAATCAAAATTATTGTCAAGGTAAAAGGGCGCGATTAATAATATCATGACATCTTTCCTATAAAAGCGACAAACATTTTCTTCAAACAACTTTATTCAAATTGAAAATGGTTTACTTTATTAATTTAGTTAATACTATATTTTTTAGGATAGTTTATGTTATATAAATATTTTGTTATAATCATGTCGCTTCTCTCCTCTTGTTTGTCTCTCTCATGTGTTTGATTGATTTTATCACTTAGATAATTAATAATTAGAAACAATAAAATAACAAGTGTTTGTTAATTACTTGATAACTTAGTCAACATTTAAGGTAATAAAACAAGAGACCTTTATTTGATCACATAGAATGTCCACGTAAAATACGAATTTGGCTGGGAACCACCTTTGTGGACCTCGAAAGGTGCCTAACACCTTCCTTTCGAGGTAATTTAAACCCTTACTCGAACTCTGGTGAACTAAGAGAAAATAACAAAATAGGTTCATAGTATCCTAGACCGGTGCCCTAACGCACCTTAATTCGTTAGGTGGCGACTCTTCACACTCTCCCTTCAAACAATCCCGAAAAGTGTGGTCACATCGAATTTCACTTTTCATGAGAAAAATGGGGCACGACAAAAAGTGATTAATTTTACAACGAAGGCCCAAGGAAAATCATATAATGTGATCGTCCCTGGGCATAGCTTTGTCAGTAAATATTTGACAGTCAAGTAGTAGTTGTCATATCCCCGGGGATAACTGTTAAATTTATCAAAATCCTTAGCACGCACCAACAAATCATCTTCTATAGCCTTGTTGATGTCTCTTGCCAATATAACGAAATGGGCAAACCAAACTAAATACAATTGCTCCCTGTACTGCTTTGGTATGGTTTTATCCTTAAGATCTGTCATCAAATCTGATGCTTTGTAGCCACGTCCAGCAATATCCAACAATCCATCTATTTTTTCCTTGCATTTATTGGTTTTGCTGGGTGGTCGCTGGGATAATGAGTTCCCTCTATTTTCTCGTGGTGGTTTGGCAATAGGTTCTTCTGGACGATCGCATCTCAAGCCCATCACTATGGCAAACTCTTACAAACCAAAACAAATCGGGATGCTATAGTAGTTGATCCAAATTTCATCTATCATTTTGCCCCCTCTCTGAATCTTTATTATCACCCACGTACTTGATCCTACACTTGAGAAGACCATATACTATCCTCATTTGGAAACGGGCAGGTGGGTCCTCAGGTAGTTCAAGAAAGCGTCCAAAGTAGCTCCTCTTAAAAAGTCCGTTTATGTTTTTGTTCTTCATAATATTTCTAAAATAATTAAAAAAAAATTCCAATTGACATTTAAGTATAAGATCACCAGTTAGTTTTGCAAGGTTATCTATCGGTATCGCAACTTGAAACCTGTCAATACTAATAGTTTTGACAGGATCATGGTAGGATGTCGATATTAATTCACGCCCCATTGGTGATCCATTATCACCATGTTGATGACCATCCTCTTTCTCACTCTCTAATTCCTCTTATTTCTCATATTTATTTTCTTCATCACCATTTATAAACCCTTGTACACCTCCTTCAACATTGTTTTCATATCTCTCATCAGCTTCACTTTTCCCTGGTTGAGATTGTTCAGAAAGCTCCTCTGAATCTCTCTGTACTATAACCTTTGTTGTTGGATGGTTAGAAGTTGATCCACTTTTACTTTTTCTTTCTTTTGGGAGATATGTTTTACCTTCAAACAACAGAAAAATAAAAATTATATTACAATTGATGTATGCATAAATTTTAAAAAGTACATTACAAACACCACCAATAGTGAAACACCAACAGCCACCACCACAAACACCTCAAACCAATGCCACATACACCATGATACTGATACCACCAACAGCCACCACAAACACCATGAATACCGACACCACCAACAACTACCACAAACACCATAAATATCAACACCACCAACAGACACCACAACCACCACCAATCAATTCCACCAACAACACCATAAAAAACCACCAACATCACCAATGCCAGCAAAACCACCACCAATACTAACACCAACACCAGCAGCCACCAACAACACTACAAACACCATCCAATAACACCCCAAACACCATCAACCAATACCACCATAGTCAATGAAATACCGTGACAAAAACTAGGTTTTTATCATGTTCTTCCTATGATTTTTCCATGAAGATTCAAAATTTTTAACCTATTCTCAAAGATAATACAACTAAAAGTCATCTTTTTCATCATTAACTAAAAAAACCTAATTTTCAGAAAAAAGAACAAATATAGAACTCTTCTAAAACTCTGTTACCTACAAATATAGAGAAAAATGATGGATACAAGCAAGAATAAAGTCAAAAATAACACCTATGTGGTCGAAAATGTGAAGAAAATCTATTGTGAAAGGTTGAGCAATATGTTGAGTAGTTGTTGTCTATATTGTTGAGAGAGAAAGAAAAGAGAGAGAACTTGAGATTTGAAATGATAAAACTTTTTCCCGCAAATAGATGATTTGTATGGGTTGATTTGTATTTTGGAAAAGAATGACAAGTTTTGAAAATGTTAATTTAGTCTGAATTGTTCTTAATTATTTTTAGCTAAATTAAATTTGGTATTAGCTGGTAATAATAAGTTAATGCGAATCATTTCATCTCGGAGTGATCGATCGATGACTCGGGTCCGGAGGAACGCAACACCAATACCATGCAATTGTAAAAGACTTAATTGAAGTTGTAGATGACCCTATGTACTCGTCCTTAGATATAGCTAAATCAATTTAGGTATTAGCTAATAATAATAAGTTAATGTGAATCATTTCATCTCAGAGTGATCGACCGATCGACCAACAACTCGGGTCGGGAGGAACACAACACCAACACCAACACCATGCAATTGCAAAAGACTCAATTGAAGTTATAATTAACCTTATGTACTCATCCCTAGATCTAGCTAAATCAATTTAGGTATTAGCTTATAATAATAAATTAATGCAAATCATTTCATATCAGAGTGATCAATCAATTGATCAACGACTCGAGTTGGGAGGAACGCAACACCAACACCAACTCAACACCAACACCAGTCAATTGCAAAAGACTCAATTGAAGTTGTAGTTGACCCTATGTACTCGTCCCTATATCTAGCTAAATCAAATTAGGTATTAGCTTATAATAATAATAATTTAATGCAAATCAGTTCATCTCGAAATGAACGATCAATCAATCATGACTCATGTCGGGAGGAACGCAACACCAACACCAATACCATACAATGTCAAAAAACTCAATTGAAGTTGCAGCTGACCTTATGTACTCATCCCTAGATCTAGATAAATTAATTTAGGTATTAGCTTAAAATAATAAGTTAATGCAAAGTATTTAATCTCGGAGTGATCGATCGATCGATGACTTGGGTCGGGAGAAACACAACACCAACACCAACACCATACAATTGCAAAAGACTCAATTAAAGTTATAGTTGATCCTATGTAATCGTCCCTAGATCTAGCTAAATCAATTTAGGTATTATCTTATAATAATAAGTTAATGAGAATCCTTTCATCTTGAAGTGATCGATTGATCGATGATTCAGGTCGGGAGGAACGCAATACCAATACCATGCAATTGCAAAAGACTCAATTGAAGTTGTAGTTGACCCTATGTACTAGTCCCTAGATTTAGCAAACCCTAGTTTATACCAAACACTAGTTTATACCATGCAATTATATAAAACAAATGTTCAACCTGTTGCAACAGGTGGAGAATCTATTGGAATTTAACAAATAGATTACTGAATATGTTGCAAAGGTAGGTAATCTGTGGAATTTATCAAATGGATTATTGAATATATTGCAATAGATGACTGATTGGAAATTTTCAAATAGAAATTATCATCTGTTGAAACATATTACTTATATGTTTTAAGAGCTTTTTTTTATTTGAAAGCAATTTTCCGTCTGAGATTAAAAAAAAAGATAAAATAAGCTGGTAAAAAATATTACTTGGATAACTCAAAAATTTTCTTCTTGAGTATTCTTATCTTGTCTTTTCAATGTCACCGTCTCCTTATGACCCTCAAAGATATTAATGAATATTTTGTTTAAGAGACTTTTTTTTAACTTAATAACATTGTGGGACCCACTTGTCCACTTTTTTTAATTAAAGACTTGGGAGTGTCTATGGACTCATTTTTCTCCTAGACCTAGAATTCTCTCTCCTTTAGCCATAACTTAACTTAGCTCATCTGTATCTTTCAGAATTCTCTCCCTTCTCTTTAGAGTAATCACAACTGTCTTCCTTTTTTCTCTGTTTCTGTCCTCTTTCGCATGAGGATCCTTTTGGATCTCAGTCGATCAATATTTTTTCTTGATTGAAATAGGTGTTCTGATCCCGTTGATTTTTTGACATTGCATGAATGGTTTAATATTGCTCTTTCCTTCTCATCCTATTCTTTGTATGTTATTTAAATTAGATATTTGCATCTGTTATTTATTACTTTATTGGCAGCGCTATTGTTGATAGTGTAGGTATTTTTTGAATATGTGGTATTAGTGTTGTTGGTGGTGTTGAAATATATAGTGTTTTTTATTTGTTGTTGATGTTGTTATTGATGTTGGTGGTAGTGTTGCAATAGTTTTCTCAACTATTGCAATTGATGAATCAATTATTGGAATAGATAGAGCAACTAATGGAAGAAATCAAACCAGTAGCAAGGTTGGTTTGATTTATTTCAATAAATGACCCATCTGTTGCAATATGTCATCCATTGGTGGCAACAGATGCGTCGCCTGTTGCAACAGATAACTTATCTATTGAACAAAAGAGGAATCTTTTGCATCATATTGCTTATCTGTCATATCAGATTGGTCATCTATCGCAACAGATTCATCATCTATTATAACAGGCGATGTATCTATGGCAACCGATTGATGACATATTGCATCAGATTGATCATCTGTTGCATTAGATTGTTGTAATGTGTTGTATTTATTAAATTTTATGTTACCCTTTTGTAATGTTCTTTTTGTTCTTCTCTTGTTTGATATCAAATATTTTTCTCTTTTTTACAGATAAAAGGGACTGAAACTGGATCAACTTTTTCCCAACCAACATTAAAGGCTAAGGTAAAGATGGGTTCGGAGGAATAAGTTGCTTGCAGATGAAACCACTTTATATGTGGGTGATATGTATTACTGATCAACCTATCATGAAAACACATATCCAGTACACTGATTTTGTGAATGTTGGTTCTTTACCTATTAGGCGTTAATCCTTCAAATGAGATCCTGCATTTGATAGTTAAGTTTGTTAGGTTCAAAATGGTAAGGATGAGGGACCAAGTAGGTGGTGTCGATACTCTGTTATGATTTAATAAAGATTTTGCTAGTGTTTACATTTTAAGTTTTGGGAAAGGTTCAAGTTATTGGCGACAATGTAAATATCCAATAGTGTTGGACCAATTTTAAGGGTTCAATGGACTTTCGAAATGCCTTTGAAGCCTCGCACTGTCGCAAACAAGAATAAAAAACCAATAGAAATTTCCCTGGTTCAAATTTATATGGATGGGTTGCACGAGGAGACTATTATAAAGCAGAAGATGATTGGAAGAATACATGTGCGGAGAGGGGTTGTGGAGAATACCATTTATTAATTCAGACCTTATTAAAAATAAAACACAGGGAACCAAGTAAGGAATTTCTACCCAATCTGGCCAATAAAATTGACTTGAAAGACGAAAAAACTGAATGAGCTTCAAATGTAGGAGTACATCCGAATATTAAAATCCATCAATAATTCTTGAAAAATAAAAATGGTAAAGAGGAGTGGAGTTGTGCACTTTGCTAGAGACTGCAACTAGCGAGCATGACTTGAATGAAGACCCACAAAGATGCAAGATGGGAACTCTAACGAAGAAGCTGGGCAAACACAGAGAATTGGTAAGATTTTCAATCAAGAATGAAACCTGAACCAATAACTCTTGAAGTAAGAATAAAGGTTCAGGTTTCATTCTTGACTGAAAATCTTACCAATTCTCTGTGTTCGCCAAGCTTCTTCCTTAAAGTTCTTATCCTGTATCGTTGTGGTTCTTCATTCAGGCCATGCTCGCTAGTTACAGTCTCTAGCAAAGTGTACCGCTCCAGTCCTCTTTATCATTTTTCTTTTATAAGAACGACTGATGGATTTTAATATTTGGATGCACTTCCACATTTAAAGCTCATTCAGTTTTTTTGTCGTAGTCAATTTCATTGGTCAGATTGTCTAGAAATTCTTTGCTTGTTTCCCTTTATTTTTTCTTTAATAAGGTCTGAGTTGATATATGGTCTTCTCCCCCTACCTACACAGGTATTCTTCCAATCACATTTGGCTTTATAATAGTCTCATCGTGCAACCCATCCATATCAATTTGGACCAGGGGAATTTCTATTGGTTTTTCATTCTTGTTTGCAACAGTGTAAGGTTTTGGAGGCCTTTCAAAATTCTATTGAACCCTTTAAATTGGTCCAATCACTATTCAATATTTACATTTATGCTAAAAAACTGAACCCTTCCCCAAACATGACACATAAACATGAGTAAAACTGTCATTAAATTATAACAGGGTATCTACCCCACCATCTCGGAACATTTCAACCTTAGAATTTCACACCTATAAAACTAAATTGTAAAATGCAGGATCTCGTTTGAAGGATCAATGTGTAATCAGTAAAAAACTACATTCACAAAATCATTGTACTTTATGTGTATCTGTCACGATAGCATGATCAGAAATACATAATTCCTATGCATGAAAATGGATCCATTCATTTTCACACACCTTATTCTTCCTATCCCATCAATATCGGACAATGTTTATTTTTTACTTCCCATCGTTAAGTAGTGTACAAAACCACGGAGGCTCAAAGGATAACCATCTTTAATGTCAGATGACTACATGCTCGTCAAGAAAAAACAAGTGCTACAAGTCATAAATTTTCACCTTTTTTTTAAATATGTTTATATAATAAAACAGTCACCAATTTGGTTTAACTCCCTATCTATTGCAACTGATAAATCAACTGTTAGAAGAAATCAAAACATCTCCACCAATAGATGATCCATCTGTCGCAACAGATAATTATGGATATTTAGCATTTAATATTTATAGTGAAAAGAAATATAAATAACAATAGATGATACCTTAACGCCTTAAGGACACTCATGTCATAATATTAACAACGTTCGAGGTAAACCCATCACGAAGTCCATGTTCACTTCCTCCCACTTAAGATACCTTAACGCCTTAACAACGTTGTGGTATCATCTATAAATTAATAGTGAAAAGAAATATAAATCACAATCATTAAAAATTGTAAATATTTAAAAATAAAATGAAAAGATTTGATTGACTCTTGAAATATATGAGTGGCATATTAACAATTTAGAATATTCTTATACAAATTTCATTAATCTAAATACAATAATATATGACTAACTAAGAATTTATCAACTAAACAAATGAAAGTTTTAATTAAATTATAAGATTATACATAAGTAGAATTCTTAAGTATCAACATAGGGTCGTGCGTAGAACCGTGTAGCCAACAAGTCTACATAGAAGGTAGAATATATAGTCTTATTTATTAATTATAGTAAGATTTTGATTCTTACAGATTATAGACTAACTTTTCTTATTGAAACTTGCTAAATACATCTATAATATATTTTTAACATAGTTTTAATATTAAAACACAAATTAATCTAAATAGTAATTAAAAATATTTCAAATTCAGATATAATACGTTTTACAACAACAACATACCTAGTGTATTCCCACATAGTGGGGTCTAGGGGTGGTAGAGTGAACAGAGATCATACCACTATCTCAAGAGAAGTAGAGAGGTTGTTTCCGATAGACTTCCAGCTTAATTACGACAGATAAAAGTATACCAAACACAAAAGGTAAGTGCATAAAAACTAGTACGGTACGCAGAATAAACTAATAAACCAAAGATAAGTGCATATAAACTAGTACGGTATACAAAATAGCCACATGATAATACTACAACCACAACACCACGAACAAGAAACTCTAGACACAAAAGATCGCTCCCCTACTATTATTGATGCACTCCCACCCCTAACCCTCCACCCTAATCCGTGTCCTCCACACCTTTCTATCAAGGGTCATGTGCTTCATAAATTGTAACTTCTCAATATCATGCCTAATCACCTCTTTCCAATCTCAAACTCAAGATCTTTTCTTCTCATATCTGCATACGATTTCTGTCGGCTCTGAGCTATCTGTAATACTATTCTGAGATGGTATGCGTGATCATTTATACTGTGGGAGTAGACAATAATATTATCGATGGCTACTATAATGAACATGTCTAAATACTACTTGAACACGCGGTTCATCAAATACATGAAAGCTATCGGGGCATTGGTAAGGCCAAATGACATGACTATAAATTCAAAGTGGCCATTTCGAGTTTTGAAAGCTATTTTTGGAACATCACATTCTCTGACTCTAAGCTGATGATAGCTTGATCTGAGATCTATCTTAGAAAAGTAACTGGAATCCTGAAGTTGGTCAAACAAGTCATCGATTCTAGGAAGTGGGTACTTGTTCTTGATGGTGACTTTGTTTAACTGACGGTAGTCAATACACATTCGGAGGAAACCATCTTTCTTATGCACGAATAGAACTGGTGTGCCCTACGGGGAAATACTGGGTTTGATAAATCCCTTATCTAGGACATCTTTCAACTGTTCTTTTAATTTTTTAAGTTAAGCTCAAGCCATTCAGTATGGCGGAATAGAGATAGGTTGATTTTCTAGAAAAAGGTCTATTTCAAAGTCAATTTCCCTTTTGGGAGGAACTACGGGAAGATCTTTGGGGAACATATTTAGAAATTCACGTGCTACTGGAACTGACTCAAGGTTAGGGGTCTCTGAACTAGAGTCTTTAACTCGAACGAAATAATAGAAACACCCCTTGGATATCCTTTTTCTCGATCTAAGGTATGAAACAAGCTGACCCCTAAGTGCTGAAGTACTACCCCTTTATTCTAGAACAGGTTCATTCGGGAACTAAAAATATACAACTTTATTTCTACAGTCAACTGAAGCATATAGCATGAATAAAGCCAATCCATACCAAGAATGAATGTCAAAATCTGGCATCTCTAACTATACTAATTCTGCTAAAGTAACTTTCTGAGATACCATAATCGGACAGTTCTTGTATACCCATTGAGGTATGATATATTTACCCAGTGGTTAGAGACTGAGAAGGGTTCTGCTAAGATTTCAAGACTGACTCCAAGGTCAACAGCTATATAACGAGTTACAAAGCACAAAGAAGCTCCCGGATCTAGAAAAGCATAAATATGTAAATGATAAACTTATAACATACCAGTGACCACATCAGGAGAACTTTCCTGATCTTGTCGGGAGTAAAGTACAAAGAGCCTGTTTGGGCATTGCCCACTAGTGGCACTGGAAGAGGCACCGTGCTGAGACGGGTGACCGGACTAAGCTGGGGGATGATTTTGCTGACTCTATGAACCCACCTGATGACACTCTCTGACCCTATGGCCTGGCTTTCCACATCCTAAAAATACATCACTGTGGCTCTGCAGACACCCTAATGGTTTCTGCCACACTCCTATCAAAGAGGATTTGTTTGGGCACTGCTAACACTACCCTGAGATTTAAAGCCTGTTTCCCTATCTTTATTATCATTTTTGAATTTAGGCACTGGAGTACTGGCTGAGGACAGAGCTAGAACTAATGATTTTGGGCAGAACTGGGGATGATTACCACCCTCTGACTTAGGCTGAGTGAAGTTGAAGCTACATGTTCTAGCCCTTTTTTCTCCCTCTCTTTCTCCTTAGTCTTCTGCTTCTCCATCTACTGAGCATGTACTATCAACCTAGCCGAGTCTATCTCCTTAATCAAGATTGCAATCCTACCCTTCTTGACCACACTGTCAGACACACCATACATGAACTTACTCATCTTAGATCTGCTATCAGCTACCACATGCGAAGCATATCTGGATAACTGAGTAAATTTGAGGGAATACTCCTTCACTGTCATACTTCCCTGCTTAAATTTAATGAACTCTAAAACCTTAGCTTCCCTAAACTCCAACAGGAAAAAACTATTTAGAAAGGAAGTAGCAAACTCTTCTCATTCTATAGGCCCTACATCTATGGCCCTATCTGCCTTTCACTACTTAAACCATGTATGAGCTACATCCTATAATTAATATGCAGCTAACTCAGCACTCTCACTAGTAGTTACCTCTATAATATCTGTTACCTTCTATACCATGTCAAGGAATTCCTGTGGGTCCTCTTCAAACGTAGACCCTAAAAATGATGGAGGATTCATTCGGGTGAAGTCCCAAATTCTAGCTGCAGCAGTAATGTCCACTGGGTTAGCCTGAACAATAGTTGGGCATTCATTATAAGCTACTACAGAATGACCTAGAGTGGTGAAAGGTGCTCTGAATTCTCTGTGAGAGACATGCTCGTCTAGGGAATCTGCCTGAATGGACAGAGGTGCTGGCTGGTTTACAGTTCTTCTTTCGTTGGTCTTTTTGGGAGGCATGTTTTGTAAACGAAAGGAAAAATTAGATTATAAATAGAGTTTAAATTAATCTCATGCTCACTCACACAACATGAATACCGAAAGAAGGGAAACTTTTTCTAAAATGCCTCATAGCCTCTCGTCCATAAGTGTGGTGCGCTACATACCCATGCACAAAACTCTACTTGATATGGCTTTCAGACTCCCTAGGACTCTTTAGAACCTTAGTATTTGATACCAAGTTTGTAACACCCCGAGACTGCACCCTGGGCGTCACACGGTGCTTACAATACCAATGGACCACAAGCTAACCCATGACTGGTACCTACTGTGAGTACTGAATAATAATAATACTGAAAATATATGTAGAAGTTAGGCTGAAATTGCCATAAGGTTCATAAGTTGAAAATAAATACTGAATATTGATAATAATACTAAAAAACTAAACATTTTTCTGAATTAGTCTAGTCTGAAAGCCTCTAACTGTCTGAATATGGAGTTGATGGGATAAGTCCTCAACTAACTCTGACTATTGAACATACTGAACTATTAGAATGCTGAATAATAACTCTATCCTCAAAATATGAGGACCCATCACTATAATTATTTCTGTTAACCTGAGCTGCTAAGTATGGTCAGGAGCCCGTGCGTTTGAACTTATGATATAAGATATCATAATGCAAAAGAAAAAGTATGCGTCAGTACTTTGAATGTACTAGTATGCTAAGTAAGATAGGATAATATACATAGGTTCATATGTATGAGATGATAACTGAATGAATGAACATCATGAAATAACTGAATAAGAGTACATGTAAAAACTGTAACAACTGATCATGTTGAGTATGCAATACTGTGCATATAACCTCTGCCTAAATTAGACTGATATTGAAGTACTGAGTTCTGGTAACTTAATACTGATAACTGAGGTTTAGACAGATACTGAAGTACTTAATTCTGATGGCTAAGTAACTGATAATAGATAACAATGGTTCTGTAGAACTATTTGAGTTCTTTACTGAATTCTGAGATTAAATACTAATTTCTAAGTACTGAATACTGAAACTATAACTATAGGAGTGCTCATCTAACCGACATACCCGATTATACACTGAGTTAGAGTCCAACTTGTGACCCCAGTTGGAAGGGTGTTAGCACCTTGCCAAGAGATACTAACAATGTTGTGTCAACCCTAATCTAGGAGGAAGACTCATGAAATGTATATATGATTATGTCAACCCTAATCTGGTAGGAGGATGACTTACCCTACGCGGGCTACGTAATTTTGTAACGCCTTACATGGGCTACGTAATTTTGTAACGTAGGGATTGCTACTAAGGCTCAAACCCTCTGCTGGCAGGAATGCCCCTATCCATGGGTTTGCTCGGTGCTGAATCCTACTCCCAACTGAATAGACATTGAACTGATTACTAGAATGTACTAGGGTTGATTGAACAGTTACTGTCCGTACTGACTAATTAAACTGGACTGAGTTTTGTAACTGACTGAGTACTACTGTTCGTGACATTACTGAAACTATCCTATAGCTACTGTAATTCTAGGTAAACAACTAGATTATCGGGTATTGAATACCCCCAGCACTCGATAGCATCAATATTAAAATATGGCAAACAACTCTTGAAGGCATTACATTAGTTACTTGTCCACCATGCATTCATATAGACACTTTGTCAACCACTTGAGAGGCATAAAATTGTACATGAATGGGACCACATGATAACATGTCATGAATTCACTACTCAATTTACATAGGCATTCTATCAAACACTTGGGTAGCATAACTAATGCACATAGAATTCATCAAAATAGAAACATCATGGCTACCATAATCAACTTGCGAATTCAAGGGTTTTAACATAAGGATCACACAATTCTACATACATGTAGAAAACCAAACAACAATACATATATGAACACAATCCAAGTCCAACATGTAAATCATGAAATCTCAAATTTTGTATCTTGAAAGAGTGTTCTTGAACTCCAAGGGTGAAAGGAAACCCAAGGATGAACACCTAACATACCTTGATTATTAATTTTGTAAAGATTGTGATAAGTTCTTGAGACCTGATTCTTGATCTTGATGAACCTAGGGCTTGTTCTTGAGAGTATTTTGAGAATACGAGTGTATTTAGCCTTTTAGGATATTAAATATCGTGTTTTAGCTGAATTGGGTAAGGAGAAAAGGACCTTAATGCCCTTGGAAACTCAGAATTTAACACACAAAAACTACCTAGCAATGCGATTGGTGATGCGCCGCATTGATGGGATCGACGCGTTATGTCGATGGGTGCTATGCGGTAGCCAACGCAACGCGTCAAGATCGCGTTGGCTTGCTGTTTTTCCCATCCAAACATGACCCAAACGAAATTCAAAAATTTTGAAACTTACCCAATATGACCTATTGACATCCCTAATTATGAATCCACTTGAAAATTGACATTCTAAGGTCAGAAAGATCGAAAACAAGATCATCTAATTTCGAAGGCTAATATGATTCTAAGTCTTAATACTTAGCTGAAATTTCTAAGCCTAGGACCTCTTTTGGCATGCTATATAGTACTGAAACAACTAGGATTTTATGCGGTGTTACAGTCACGTCAAAACATCCATCACCAAGGCAAATAAAAATATGCTAAGAGTCGATCCCTAATGTAACCCTATCAAAACTGGAAAGTTCTCCGAATCTCCACCTACTGTCCTCACACGAGACTTCGCACCATCATACATATCCTGAATGACCTAGTGTACACCATAGGCACCCCTCTAGCCTCCAAGCATCTCCACAGAATCTCCTTGGGAACTCTGTCGTATGCCTTCTCAAGATCAATAAACACCATATGCAAGTCCTTCTCCCTCTCCTAAAACTGCTCCAATAATCTCCTCACAAGGTGAATGGCCTCAGTGGTCGAGCGACCTAGCATGAAACCGAACTGATTCTCAGAGATCTTCACTATCCTTCTCATCCTCAACTCTACAACTCTTTCCCAAACTTTCATAGTATGACACACCAACTTAATACCTCTATAGTTGTTGCAACTCTATATGTATCCCTTATTCTTATATATTAGAATCATCATACTCTATATCCATGCTTCAGGAATCTTTTTTACCCTAAAAATAATGTTAAACAACCTTGCCAACCGCTCCAAACCTGCCCCGCTAGTTCTCCTCCAAAAATCCACTGGAATCTTATCTGGCCCCGTCACCCTACCCTGCCGCATCCTGTGAATAACTCCCTTGACCTCCTCGACCTTGATATGCCTAAAATAACCAAAATCACGATACTCCTCAAATTTCTCCAAGTCCCCTAACACGAAACCTTTATCCCCTTCATCATTCAAAAGTTTATGAAAATAGGACTACCACCTCTCCTTAATGAGTCATCCAAAACCAACACTGTACCATGCTCTCGTTTGATGTACTTCACTTGGTCAACGTCATGATCCCTCCGCTCCCTGTCCTTGGCAAGCCTATAAAACTTCTTATCTCTGGCTTTGTCCTCTAAAGCCACATACAAGCTCTCAAAAGTTGCGGCCTTAGATGTCGTAACCTCTAGCTTAGCCTCTCTTTTAGCTACCTTATACTCCTCCTTATTCATCTGTGTTTCCTGATCATCCTTGCTCTAAATCATCTTAGTATAAGCCACATTCTTAGACTTCACCTTTTTCTTAACCTCTTTATTCCACCACCAGTCTCCTTTATGCTTACCAAATCGACCTCTCGAGATGCCCAACAACTCTCTAGCAGTTTTTCTAATGCAACTGGAAGTCATCTCCCATATACTATCCACAACCCCTCTACTCTCCCAAGCCCCCTACTTTTCAACTTCTCCTCCATTTCGAAAGCACTAGCCAAAGTCAAGCTACCCCACTTAATCCTGGGCCAAGCCTTCATACTTCTCTTCTTTTTGCCCTTATTGATAACCAGGTTCATCACCAACAACCTATGCTGAGTCGAAAGATTCTTGCTAGGTATGACTTTAAAGACTTTACATAACGCTCTATCCCCTTTCCTAAGAAGCAAAAAGTCTATCTAAGTCTTGGCCACTTAACTATGAAACGTAACAAGGTGTTTCTCCTTCTTCAAAACAAAAGCCTTAGCAAATCCAAAAGAGAAGCTCCTCCTTCATTCTGCTCCCCAAAATTGAAACTTCTATGCACATCATCATAACCTCTCGACAAAGACCAAATAAGCCCATTGAAATCCCCTCCCATGACAACCTTCTCAGTTCTCGGGATGCTACTCACCACCTCATCTAAAATCTTCTAAAAGTCCTTCTTCTCCTCCCCATCCAAACCTACTTAAGGGGAATAGGCACTAATAACGTTCATCGTAGACCCTCCAATGACCAACTTAATAGACATCAACTTATCACTAACTTTCTTAATCTCTACCACCGGCTCCCTAAGTTCTTCATCTACTAAGATACCTACCCCATTTCTATGTCTCATGCTACCCGAGTACTACGACTTATAACCATCCACATCTCTCGCTTTAGTACCTACCATTTAGTTTCCTGAACATACGCTATACTAACCCTTCTTTTTCTAAGAATCTTCATCAGCTCTATAGACTTACCCTGCAAAGTTCCTATGTTCCAAGACCCAACTCGCAACCTAGAATCTCTCTTATTCCACCTAACCTTACAACCCCTTACTCCTTGCCCTAGCCCTAAAATTGATCCTAGACCCGAGCCAGACCCAACACCACCCAACCCCATCCCCATCCCCAAACTATGACATAACCCTAGTCTACCATCGCCAATCACATCTACTACGCAAATAAAGGAAGAATGATGAAAAGAAAAAGGAAAAAAGATAACAAATGGGGATAAAGAAAAGGCTAAAAGGACATATTGGTTATAATTAAATCAATAAAGGAGATTGAATCTGTGCCCACTATATCCTAAAGAGACAGACAACAATCTATAATATATAGAAAGCAACAAACCCAATAATATAACGCAAGGTTTGATAAACAACAATCAATAACAGGAAATGTACTACCACAATAAGTAGATATGCTAGTAAATCAAGTAACAGTAATCAGACAAGTAGAATAAATAAGTAAAACACTATTATGAAATACAAAAATAAACAAGTAAATCTTTACCCCCAAACAAGATAGTAAACCAAGATGCAAGAAAACGAAATCAAAATATGACTAAAATACAAGCAGAATTAATAACATACCGAATAGTAACCACTAATATGGGATATAGAAATAAAAAAGTAATTCGACACTCTCAGATAAGATATTCAGCCACAACATAAAGAAAAGATAATCGAAATACTAAACAAGGCAAACAATAGCCACCGCAAGAACCAAGAAAGAAATATATATGACTAGACGAAATGAAGAGTGTGCACCAATTCGAAGATGGGTTTGTTTACTTGGTTGAGTCGCCCGATATGGGCAAATTATGGCAGAAATTGGTCGCTGGAATCGTGTTGTCACCGGAGATGCCTCACATTTGTTCATTCGGGAAATTGGAAATGTCAAGGACTCCTGCACTGGTAGTACCCGCAAGAAAGAGGAAAGAAGACAAAAAATAGGGGGAAAGCCATTGGACATATTGGACTCACTGGAGAATACGCCAGGTTCATCGAAAATAATGTCAGTGACTTAATTTCTGGTGGCGAGCGATGGGAGATACTAATTCCCGGTAACGCCTTCAAATTCTGGCCAGCGACAGAAGACGACCAATACAATGAATCAGGAATTGTCACAAAAGCAGTACAAATTATTGTGTCAAATATGTTTCAATGGCTCCAAAGGCAGAGAAGAAGCCAGCAAAAAAAAAGGCAAAGATTTTTTGGGCATGGAGATTTATTCATGGAAAATATCAGATATTGTCAAAAGGAAGAAGCAATAATTGTAATACATTTTAAATCTAATATATTATACTTGTTATAGATGTGTTTCAATGAACGTGGTGAATATATATAAATAAAATATTTTAATACAAATGTATTATAAGTATTATATGTGAATTTAAATATTTCGTTACAATTTATATTAGTTTCGCTGTTGGCAATGTTTTATATTTGTTATGAAATAACAATAATCAAATGCATAAAAACTTATGATATATTTAATTCAAATTGTATTACAATAATTTTATCACCACCTCGAGATTCCATTTTATCCAGCAAACAAACAACAAAACTGCCAACTCCAATAACCTCCAACTAAGAGTCATTGTCTTTTTCAACCTCAAGCCACTGATCCAGTAAACAATCAAAAAAACACCTCAGCCAAATAATAACTCCAACCACCCACCTCCTATCTTCTTCATCCCTATCGATGAGACGCCATCACCAAACTTTGATTAGAGCTCTGCTGCTACCACCAACATACCCACCAACTCCTTTTTGTATTTTTTCAGTGAACCAGCCACCAAACAACAACCAATCAAAGAACCATCTTTTTCTCTAGCCAACTCACATCATCAGAGCAACCGACAACTTCATTAACCACTTTATTTTTTTGCTAAGAATATTATGTATTAATGACCCACATATTTTTAATAAGAAATTTATCTAGTCTCCCAAGTAAACTATTAAATCAGTCAATTACTTTTTCTCCAAGTTATGTATATAAGGTATTTCTTTAATGGAAATAAATAACTATGAAAGTCCCTAGGGTTAAAGTTATTTTCCTAAGATTCTATAGCATACCTAAAAATATATTTGCGACTCCATTAGTTTGGCATACTTTTGAAAGGCATAGGCCAGAAGATTCTTAGGTGTCTCTTTGCATTTTTTTAAGGTTTTGACAAAAGTTATTCTTCATAACACTTGAGCAATAATCGCTGAAGGTACGTTTAAATTAATTTTTTTGCCATGCATTGGCTCTATGTATGTGTTGAAATTTAAACATGCGGTATCATCAGCCAGCTTTAGCTACGTTGTTCAGTGTTTCATTATATTCACAAATTGTTCATTGTATGAACCTGTTCAATGAATTCTCACTATTAACTTGAGATAATGACTTATGGAATAGACCTTGTCTCATTAATTTGTTTTGTGAATATGCTATAATTATTTGGAATATTTTCTTTAATTAATTATTTTTAAGTGCAAACATGCTTAAATCGATATAGTTACTGGATTGGCCATGGTTTACTAAAAAGTTTTTTATTTGACTATTTGAATTATTCTTAATAAAGTCTTTTAGTTATGTTAAAATAGTAGTATTGCTTTAATTATACATTCAATCACTATATCATATTCTTCTTATAATATCTTGATTAATTATAAGAAATATGAATGAGAGACATATAGGCTTAGATTTTTCCCTTAATGTATGCAACCTATCATCACTATGGCTAAAGAACTACCTTTTTAACGAAGGACATGTAGGCTCAACCTATTTATTTGTTGTACGATTTTTGTCCGATTAATAAAGGATGCTTTATACAATGGATTGCTTTGATGTAGGCTCTATCTATTCAATCCGCTTTAACATTTTAAGAATTACACTTTTTGTAAGTTAATTATTAAAATTAACTATCGTGAGATGTCATTCTAAGTTCTTTTTATATATGTTTGGGTTAGCCACAACATCCCAAGCATATCATATAAAGAAAAATAATTCTTTAATTACATAAAGTTAAGTGATTAAAATATAATAATGATATCTATTAAAGTCCTATTATCTTATCAAAAAAGTAACCTTACCCCACAAGGAGGTAACTGGTTTAGTTAGATTAATTGGAAAAGATAGTAAATCTTTTTTTTTAAATTATCCTATGCCCACAAGTATGGATTACTGTCTAGTTTTATTCAGTTTACTAGTCTAATGAAGTTAAGTAATTCTATGCATGGGTGCAACCTCTACTCACAGGAAGATTTAGAATTTACTTAAGAATCGGTATTTACACGATTTATTTTGATGGTTATGTATTTCATAGCTTATGTATGTGTATACTTACTTTGCAGTTAACATAACTTTTTCTGCTACTCTATTTAATGAAAATGTTTGAATTTCAATATTTTCTGGTGACAACTTTACTGAATGAAAGGAGAAAATCCTTCTCACTTTAGGGTGTTCAGATCTAGATCTGGCACTTCATGTGGAAGAACTATCTAATCCCACAAAATTAAGTACACCAGAGGCTAAGGCTTTTTATGAGTAGTGGGAACGATCTAATCGCTTGAGCTTACTGGTCAAAAGGGCTCATATAAGTCAAAGAATTAGGGGTTCTATTCCTAACAAGGACAATGTCAAAGCTTACATAAAGACAATTGATGAACAATTTGTAAGCTCTGACAAGACGTTGGCCAACACCCTTATGAAGAGGCTCTCAAGTATGACATTTGACATAAGTCGTACAGTGTGTGAGCACATTATGAAAATGAGAGATATTGCTGCTAAACTTAAGTCCCTTGAGATTGATAAGTATACACCATTTTTTGTACATTTTATTCTCAACTCTCTTCCTATGGAATATGGTCCACTCAAGATATCTTACAACACGGATAAATATATATGGTCAGTCAATGAACTCTTGACTATGTGTGCGCAAGAAGAAGAGATGATGTAGCATGAGATACCTGAAAGTTCATATTTAGTGACTCATGATAAGAAAAATTCAATAAAGGGCAAAAGTGTTCCTATGAAGAAGAAGGACAGTCTTAATAAAGGCACTTGCCATTTCTGCAGAAAGAAGGGACACTGAAAGAAAGATTGACTGAAATACAAGAAGTGTCTCCAGAGAAAGGGTTTGCTAACTCTAAGGAAGCCAACAAAAAGTGAACAAAATATTTATTGTGGAAATAGAACGACATCACATGTGGAAGGCGTGAGGATGTATAGACTCATTTTAAAAGATGACTTTCAATTAGATTTAGAAAACACTTTTTATGTTCCATCGTATTCTAGAAATTTAATTTCTCTTTCTAGATTATCCATAGTTGGTTATGATTTCAAATTTATTTGTCTACAATGAAACTTTTAAAAGGCAATATAGTAATTGGTTTTGAAAATATGTACGAAAAGTTATTTAAATTTGAGTTGGCCCCATGACTGAATGTAATGTCATGACTCTACATGAAAAAGAAATTGGCACTAAGCGATGTATTATCAATGAGACTTCATCAATCTTTCGCATAAGAGATTGGGACATATCTTTATTGAAAGAATCAAAAGGTTAGTTAATGATGGAGTTCTTAGAGTTCTTGATTTTTCTGACATTAGGACTTGTGTAGACTACATAAAGGGTAAGCAGATCAACAGATCTACAAAAGATGCCAAAAGGAGTTCTCAATTTCTTGAGATCATGCATACGGATATTTGTGGACCTTTTCCTACCCCTTGCTTGAATGGTCAAAGATATTTCATCTCATTTATTAATGTCTATTCAAAATATATATATCTATATTTTGTTTAATAAATTAGAAGCACTTAATGCTTTTTAAAATTTTAAAATAGAAGTAGAGAAATAAATTGAAGATTAGATCAAAATTGTATGGTCTGATAGGGGTGAAGAATATTATGGTAGGTACATAAAAAGGGGATAAGTTAAAGGTTCGTTTGCTAATTCCTTGAAAAAGAAAGGTATAATTACACAATATACCATGCTAGAAATACCATAACAAAATGATATGGCCAAAAGAAGGAATGTGACATTAATGGACATAGTAAGAAGCATGATTAGTAGATCAAGTTTATCTTTATCCTTATAGAGTGAAGCCTTAAAAAATGTTGTGTATATTTTAAATAGAGTTCCATCCAAGATTGTCCAAGACACCTTTCAAATTATTTAAAGGATGAAAACCTAGTTTAAGCCACTTACACGATTAAGGATATCCAACTGAAGTGAGGATTTATAATCCACATTTAAAAAAAATGAATGAACAATAAGCAGTTTCTTTATAGGTTATATGGTTAATTGTAAAGTATTCAAGTTTTATTGTTTTTATCTTTCTCCTAAAATTGTTGAGGCTAGAAATGCTAAATTTCTTAGGAAACATAAAGTAAGTGGGAGTGGTTCAACTCAACTGGTGGAACTAAAAGAGATAAGAGGACCACTTATGGCACCTTTATATACTGAAAACTTAAATGTAAATCAGTTAAATTCTCATGAATTACCTGGAGATTTAAAAATTCAAGAGTCATCACCATATGATGAAACATATGAAGAACAACCCACTTTACCTGAATCCATTGTTGAAGGATCACCTGAACTAATGGAAGTAAGAAGATTCTCAAGAGTTCATAGATCAGCAATTTTTAGTGACTATGTTGTATATCTTCAAGATTTTAATTATGATATTAGACTAAAGGATGATCTATGTTCATTTTCACAAGCCATGAGTGGATAAAACTCTACACTTTGGTATGATATAATGAAAGAAGAGATAGAATCTATGGCTAAAAATAAAGTCTGAAATCTCATTGAATTACCAAAAGAAGTCTCTTACTATAGGATCTAAATGGGTTTATAAAACCAAAAGAGACTCATCTAGTAATGTTGAGTGATATAAAGCTAGATTTGTAGTCAAGGGTTTCACTCAAAAAGAAGGTATTTATTATCATGAAACCTTCTCTCATGTGTCAAAGAAAGATTCATTAAGAATAATCACAACATTGGTAGCTCATTTTGATTTAGAGATACATCAAATGAATGTGAAAAAGGGCTTTCTTGAATGGATATCTAGAAGAAGAGATATACATGCGTCAGCCTGAAGGATTTAGTGATAAGAATGAAATTTACCTTGTTTGCAAGTTGAATAAATTAATTTATTTACTAAAATAGGCTTCCCACCAATAGTATATTAAATTTCATAATGTTGTTTCTTCATTCGGATTTATGGAAAACATCATTTATCAATGTATAAACCTTAAGATAAGTGGGAGTAAATATATTTTCCTAGTCCTATATGTGGATAACATTGTACTTGCTAGTAATGATTTGGGGTTGTTGCATGAGACGAAATAGTTTCTTAGCAAAAATTTTAAAATGAAGGATATGAGTGAAGCCTTATATGTCATTGGCATAGAGATTCACAGAGATAGATCTCAACGATTACTTGGACTATCTCAAAGAGCCTACATTGAAAGAATATTAGAAAGATACAGAATAAAAACCTGTTCACCTACAGCAACACCTATCATTAAAGGTGATAAAATTTCATTGAATCAATGCCCACAAAATGCATTATAACAAAAACAAATGAAAGGCATTCCATATGCTTCACTTGTTGGGAGCCTTATGTATGCACAGTTCTGCACTAGACGTGATATTGCCTTTGTAGTAGGAATGCTTGATAGATATCAAAGTAATACAGGCCTTGATTATTGAAAACCTGGCAAAAGGATTTTGAGATATTTACAAGGAACCAAGGATCTTAAGCTTATATATAGATATTCTAACTCATTAGAAGTCACTGGGTATTCAGACTCTATTTTGGGTGGAAGCAAAGATAGTGGTAAATCTACTTTTGGATATATTTTCCTTTTTGCTGGAGGTGTTGTGTCTTGAAGAAGTGTTAAGCAAACCACTGTTGCAACATCCACAATGGAAGCTAAATTTATAGCATGCTATGAAGCTACATCACAAATGTTATGGTTGGAGAATTTTACTCTAGGACTTAAAGTTGTCGATTCTATTGCAAGACCATTGAAATTGTTTTGTGATAATTCAGTTGAGGTATTCTTTTTTAAGAATAATAAGAGTTGTATCCGAAGTAATCATATCGACATAAAGTATTTGATCGTTAGAGATCATGTCAAGAAACAACATGTGAGTTCTGAACATGTTATTACTACTTTGATGATTGTTGATCCTATGACTAAAGGTTTATCAGATAATGTTTCCACAGATCATGTGACCCATATGGGACTTAGTAACTCATTGTAATCTTGTTATATTCTCTAACAATTTATCTAGACATTATCATTTTTATATACATAAACGTGCACATTTTGATTTTCATGTATTATAAAGTGATCATTGGATCAAATAAAGTTGGACTCAGAATGACTTATATTAAGATCATTTATAAAGTTGTTGGACACTTTATTTAAAATCTATTGTACATCTTAATACATGAAAGTAAATTTTTGATTAAGAACGTGACTGCCACAATTCTTGTATTAATACAGTCTTGATAAAAGTGACTTTTGCATAACTATTAAGTTGAGTGAATATGTGTTTATGACCATATTGTTTATTTTCACTCATAAAGGATTGTTTGATTTTGATATATGGGTCAAGTGGGAGTGTCACGACCCGAAACGAGGCCCTAGGTGCAATGGATATCCCGAGCCATGAAGGCCGAGAGCCTTTCTAACTGGCAATCATATGCATAATTCGTATACTATGGAAATGCGGAAAAATAAAATAGAAACATGGTCATCTTATCGTAACAACTAAACAATACGGGCATAAGTTTAAAGAGATCCGAAACCATCCAATAAAAGTCTATGAAATCTCTATTAAACTGAAAACAACATCTGTTTGAATCCGGGACAAGGGCCCCGATCGGACCATGAACTAAAAATAATTAAAATCATCACATGAGACAAGGCCTTCTGAAATAAAGAAGGCTCAAAAATTTCAAAAGTCTGACAATGATCTACTGCTTAGAGAAAACCCGAGACTAAGCCTCAGATCCTGAAATATAGGAGGTCAATACAAATGTACTGGTATGTGAAACAACCCAAAATAGCATGTTTTTATACAATGTAGGTGAGAGCATTTCAAAATAACAATGAACAAATTAAAAGTAAAAAAAAAATACATCGGCATACTTTAGTGAATTTCGAATAAATTCTGAAAACCTTGACTCACTCTTTATTTTTCTTCTGAGCTAGTCGGTACACACTACAATATGTAATTCCACGGGCTAGGTGAAATCCGCCATTGACTCGGCGGCCAATCCCTCAATCCAAGTTTGCCACAAATATTGAAGTTTTCATAAGTTGGTACATCCCCTTGCAGGTATACTATGGCATCACCCTTACATGATGTCCTAGTTATCCCTTTTCAGTATAATACTCGTACCGGTAAACCACGGTTTCCAGCAATGACCTCTTAAACTCAAATGCCTTCTTCGAGTAACCAGCTAGCTCTCTTAAGCCCAATTTTTAGTTCTTTAAAACCATGATTTATACTTTCAAAACTTTCAATATTTAGTTTATTAAGGTCACGTTATCACCGGGTACCATCATACCCCAACTAGCAAGTCATTCAAATTCATCATAACATATCGGTGACCCTTTTTACTTATCATCGTGTCAATGACCACCCAAAGTTTTTAAACTTTATATGAGTGAGAGTTATGCTATAAAGTCTTATTTCAGTTTACATCAAAACACTCTTCTCTTAATAGTACAATCATAAGGTGGCCATATTATGTTTGCTTTACTCAAAAACACATGAAAGTTGTTAATTTGACACAATGTAAGATTACCATACAAAAACACCCTCTCAACACATCATAAACAATATCAAATCCATGATAATTAGAAAAGAATTCACCCTCTTGTTTCCTTTAAGAAAATTTGAGCATTTAAACAACCCACAACACTCTAACTCAAAGATCTCATAATGGGAGAGAGAGTTTTGTCATTCATGCTCTCAATCAAACCTTACAATACAAAGAAAACATATATATATATATATATACGTAGTTATAGTTCAATTCCACAAAAATGATTCAAGACAACATATATTTATATCTAAAAAATTCCATGATACATGCGTTTCGAAACAATATCAAAAACCCTTCTTTGTGAACATAGTTAATAATTTTTTAAACTTGGTAAGATAATAAAATATATGCCTATGGAGTTTAGGGTAGTCCCACATACCTTAAGTTCTTAGTTTGAAGAGTGAAACCCTACTCTTGACACATTTCTTGAGAATCTTGAACTTAGGAGGATTCTATTCTTGATCTATGGGGAAGAGAGAAGGGTTTGTTTGAGAGCAATTTGGAAGAAAATGAGAAATTTCATTCCTAATAACGTTATTGATCGAGATTAGACATATAGAATTGATAGGAAAAGACATAATTGTCCATCTGGCCTTTAAACACATAATAGAATCCCGTTTTGGAGGCCCACGGCGATGCGCCAAGGATCTCATCTCCATAGGCACCGCGATGCAGTGAAATCGCGGTGACCTACTCTTTTCTTGATCAAAATACGACCCAATCCTCATCCAAAAAGACCAAATTTAAAACCTTCAAAGTTAGGAGGCTCAACATAAGCCTAAGTCTCTCAACACTTAGAAAATTTCTAGGCTTTAATTTCCATATACATGCAACTAAGAGTAAAATCAAGTCAAGAATGATCGGGGAATTACAATTATCCCCCCCTTGGGATCATTCATCCCCGAATGATGAATCGGGACACAACAGGCACGATTTTAAGCACTGCAATGAAATAAAAGAGTAGTATAAAATTTGTACCCTACATAACATCAGCTGCGGTTTCAAAAAGAGCCGGGTGCCTCGTACGCATGTCATCCTCCGATTCCCAAGTAGATTCATCAACTTTTTTATTCTTTCACAACACCTTAACCAAAATTATATCCTTACTCCTCAACTTCTGAACTTGACGATCTAAAATGGCAATAGGCTCTTCTTCATATGACAATGAGTCCTTTATGTTAATTTCTTCCATAGGCAACATAAGAGAATGATCTCTTATATATTTTTTCAACATTGATACATGATATTCAAGATGTACAAAAGCCAGACTCGCACAAAAATCTAATTCATAAGCAACTCCACCAATCCTTCTTGTAATATGGTATGGGCATATGTAACGAGAGTTAAGCTTGCCTTTCTTTCCAAATCTCATGACCTCTTTCATAGAGGAGACGTTTAGAAATACCCAATCGTCAACCTCAAATTCCAAATCCCTTCTTCTAACATCGGCATAGGACTTTTGGTGGCTCTGAGCTATCTTAAGTAGCTCCCCAATGAATTGTACTTTCTCCATCACCTGATGAACAAGGTCAGGCCCAAACAATCGTGTTTCACCCCCTTCATACCACCTAATTGTAGACCTATATCTTCTCCCATCAAGGGCTTCAAAAAAAGCCATTTGAATACTTGAATAATAGCTATTATTGTAGACAAACTCTATCAATGAAAAATGGTCCACCCAACTACCCTTAAAGTCAATCACATAGGCCCTCAACATATCTTTCAAGGTATGTATAGTGTGTTCTGTTTATCCATCTGTCTGAGGGTAGAAATCAATACTAAGGTTTACTTAGATACCTAAACCTATATGAAAAGATCTTCAAAACTGAGAAGAAAACTGTGTACCTTGATCGGATATAATAAATATGGGATCCCCATAAAACCAAACTATTTTTTGAATGTACAGCTTAGCATAGTCATCTCCCAAATAATTTATCCGCACGGGAAGAGAATGGGAAGACTTAGTCATGCTGTCCATAATCACCCAAATGGAGTCATAGTGGTTTCGAGATCTTGGAATCCCTGGAATGAAGTCCATGTTGATCATCTTCCATTTTCACATGGGCAGAGCTATCTCTTGGGAAGTGTTGCCTGGTCTCAAATGTTCTACCTTTACTTGTTGACAATTCAAACACTTAGATACAAAATTAACAATATCTCTTTTTATGTTATTCCACCAATAAATCTCCTTAAAATAATGATACATTTTTGTAAAATCGGGGTGAACAACATGCCTAGAAGTATGAGCTTCATCAAGAATTCTGTCTCACAACCCATCCACATTCAACACACATAGCCTACCTTGGTACCTCAAAATCCCATCAGCTCCAATTCCAAAAGCCATCACCTTTTATTGACCAACATCCTCCTTAATTTGCATCAAAATAGGATCTCTGATTTTTTTTCCTTAACCTCAGTACATAAGGATGATTTAGCAATCTTATGTCGGACACCACATTGGCCTTGCCCTGATGATAATGCAGGCTCATATCATAATCCTTCAACAACTCTAGCGATTTCCTCTGTCTGAGATTTAGTTCTTTCTGCATGAAAATATACTACAAACTTTTGTGATCAGTAAATATATCAACATGCACCCCATAAAAATAATGACGCCGTATATTTAGTGCGAACACAACCGTTGTTAACTCCAAGTCATGTGTGGGGTAGTTCATTTCGTGCATCTTTAAATGTCTAGATCCATAGGCCACCATCTTACCATGCTACATAAGTACGCACCCAAGTCCCACCTGGGATGTATCACAATACATAACACAGCCCTTTGTACCCTCAGGAAGATTCAAAATTGTTGTAGTAGTCAATTTTTCTTTAAATTTCTCAAAGCTATTCTCACAAGAGTCAGACCATAAGAATTTCACCTTTTTCTAAGTCAATCTTGTAAGTGGAGCAACTATGGAGGAAAAACTCTCTAAAAATCTTTTGTAATACCCTACCAAACCCAAAAAGCTCTGAATATCGGTTGGAGTTGTGGATCTAGGCCATTTTCTCATGGCTTCAACCTTTTGGGGTCAACTTTAATTCCCTCACTAGAAATAATGCGCCCCAAAAAAGCAATAGCACTAATCCAGAATTCACACTTGGAAAATTTTGCATACAACTCATGATCTCTAAGGGTCTGAAGGATGATTCGGAGGTGATTTGCATGATCCTCCTCATTCTTAGAATAAACTAATATTTTGTCAATAAAGACTATGACGAACAGATCTAAAATCTGATGAAACACCCTATTCATTAGGTCCATGAAGGTTGCTGGGGAATTAGTCAATCCGAAAGACATGGCCAAGAATTCATAGTGACTATAGCGGGTTCGGAAAGTTGTTTTGGGAACATCAGCCTCCCTAACCTTCAACTGATGATACCCCGAACAAAGGTCTACCTTAGAGAAATATTTGGCACCCTGAAGTTGGTCAAAAATATTATCGATTCTGGGAAGATGATATTTATTCTTAATTGTAAGTTTGTTCAGCTAAGGGTAATCTATACACATATGAAAGGAGCCGTCTTTCTTACACACGAAGAGTACATGAGCACCCTAGGGAAAGACACTAGGATGAATAAAGCCTTTATCAAAAAGGACTTTTAACTACTCTTTAAACACTTTCTATTCTGTGGTTGACATTATTATGAAGGAATATAAATAGGTCAGGTGCCTGACAATAGGTCAATACCAAAATCTATCTCCCTATCTGGTGGTATCCCGAGGAGGTCATCAGGAAAGACTTCCAGGAATTCATTAACTACATGAACAAATTGGAGAGAAGGACTTTCAGTGCTAGAATATTTGACCCGAACAAGATGATACAAATAACCGGTTGATATGAGCTTACGGGCTCTAAGATAAGATATGAATTTCCCTCTAGAGGCAAAAGAATATCCCTCCCACTCTATCACTGACTCGTTAGGAAAATAAAAGGTGACCTTCCTAGTTCTACAGTCTAAGGTAGCATAGTATGAATGGAGACAATCCATTCCCAGAATAGCATCAAAATCAATCATGTCCAGCTCTACAAAATCAGCTGCAGTATCATGATAAAAAATAGATGCCACATAATTTCTATAAACTCTCCTAGACACAATAGAATCACCAATAGGAGTAGAAACAAAAAAGGGTTCCGAAATATTTTTAGGTTAAAAACCAAAACTAACTGCCACATAAGAGGTCACATAAGACAAAGTATACCCAGGATGAAGTAACATATACACATCACGGGAGAAAATCTATAACATACCCATAACAATAGTTGGTGAAGTCTCTACCTCAATGCTATTAGATAAAATATATAACCTATTACGATCACCTCAAGTAGTAGAAACAGTACTCTTAGGAGGAAGGGCTGTGGAAATTGCCTGGGACTTCACACCTCCAAGATCCCCTCTAGCTGAGAGGCAGTCCCTCTGAAAATAGCCAGGCCAACCACACGCATAACACACTTTGCCACTGAACAAATACCACCCTGGTGATTCTTTCCATAATTTCCACAACGAGGGTATGACCTAAAAGGCTGAGTCACACTCTCCTGGGATTGAGTACCTTGAGCTCTAGGCCTATCTCCCGACTGGAAATACTGCTCGCCCAGAGGCCTGGGTGCATATACGCTGGCTGAAGACTAAGCATTACTCCAAAATTTCTTATTGAACTACCTCTATTTCAACCTTTCACCTTGTTGCTAACTGGCATGCCGATCTACAAATCAAACTCTCTTAGCCTTCCTTTCTTTCTCCCTTACCTCTGCCTGTCTCTTCTTCTCCTCTTCTACCTATTGCATATGCACCGATAACCTGGAGAAGTCCATGTCCCTGATCAGCATTCCTCCCTTACATTCCAATACTAGATCATCCGAGAGACCAGATACGAACTTCCTCATTCGAGCTCTCATGTTTCCTACTAATTCTGGAGTATAATGGGACAACTGGGTGAACTTCAAAGTATACTCTTTTACACTCATCTTTCCCTATTTCAGGTTCAAAAATTGTTCGGCCTTTGCTTTCCTCAGTTCTTAGGGAAAGAAACGATCCAGGAAAGCCTCTACAAAGTCACCCCATACAGAAGGGTCAGCATCTCCACCCCTCAAATCTTCCCACTCATTGTACCACTATTAGCTACGTCCTTCAACTGATAGGATGCCAACTCAACCCCTTCAACCTCATAAGCATTCATAACTCTTGAAATATTCTATAGATTATTACTAAACCCTTAAGAGTCCTCAATTTTTGTTCCAGTAAAGGTAGGTGGGTTCTTCTTCATAAACTGACCAACTCGAGTAGATTTAGATAAACCAGGACCCAAACTCATATTTTTAGATAGACGGGACTGAGAAGCCACTAGCCGAGCAGTCATATGGATGGACTGTTGGAACTCAGCATTTAAGACTTCTATCTGAAGAGGCTGAGTACAGTTGGTATCGTTCTGAGGAGACTAAGGTAAAATAGTTAGGATTGGAGAAACTCCTAGAGTAGCAACAAATTCTGGAGTACGAGCTCTATTACGGGTCCGCATCCCATGTATAGGGCAGACATCATCAACATGAGTGTTTTGCTCGTTTGATCTACGAGGAGGCATGATGAATCTCTGAAATATATGAAATCATGAGTTAGGGGGGACATTCAGACTCTAAAGCATGAACTAAGACATGAAGAAAAGAGAGACATTCCTAAACGCCTAGTAGCTTCCCCCTTATAAGTGTGGCGTACCACACACCAATAAAAAAGAATCTACCCCACGCGATTTTGCAAATACCCTGGGACCATGAACAGTGCGATGATACCAAGTTTGTCATGACCCAAATTGAGGCCCTGGCCGCAACAGGTATCCTAAACCATAAAGGTCTGAGAGCCTTTCTAACCGGCAATCATATGCATAATTCACATACTATGGAAATGCGGAAAAACAAAATGAAAACATGGTGATCTTATCATAAAAACTAAACAATACAGGCAAAATTTCAAAGAGACCATAAACCATCCAATACAAGTCTACGAAATCTCTACCAAACTGAAAACAACATCTGTCTGAATCCGAGACAAGGTCCCCGATCAAACCATGAACCAAACACAATTAAAATTTCATCACATAAGACAAGGCCTTTCGAAATAAGGGAGGCTCACCAATTCCAAACGCCTGACAATCATCTACTGCTTAGCGGGACCCAGGAACTAAGCCTCAGATCCTGAAATATAGGGGGTCAATATAAATGTACTAGTATGTGAAACAACCCAAAATAGCATGTTTTTATACAATGTAGGTGAGAGCATTTCAAAATAATAGTGAACATATTATAAGTAAAAAAAAAATACATGGGCATACTGTAGTGAATTTCGAGAGAATTCTAACAATATTGACTCACTCTTTATTTTTCTTCTGAGCTAGTCGGTACACCCTACAATCTGTAATTCTACGGGCTATGTGGAATCCGCCATTGACTCAGTGGTCAAGCCCCCAATCCAAGTTTTCTACAAAGATCGGTGTTTTCATAAGTTGGTACACCCCCTTGCAGGTATACCATGGCATCACCCTTACATGATGTCCTAGTTATCCCTTTTCAGGATAATACCTGTATTGGCAAACCACTATTTCCAGTAATGAGCCCTTACACTCAAATGCTTTCTTCGGGTAACCAGCTAGCTCTCTTAAGCCCAATTTTTAGTTCTTTAAACGTATGTTTTATACTTTCAACACTTATTTTATTAAGGGAACGTTATCACTGGGTACCGTCATACCCCGATTTGCAAGTTATTCAAATTCATGATAACATATTTGTAGCCCTTTTTACTTATCACCATGTCAATGACCATCCAAAGTTTTTAAACTCCATATGAGAGAGAGAGACATGCTATAAAGTTCCATTTGAGTTTACATCAAAACACTCTCTGCTCAATAGTACAATCATAAGGTGGCCATATCATGTTTGCTTTACTCAAAAACCCATGAAAGTTGTTAATTTGACACAATGTAAGATTACCATACGAAAACACCCTCTCAACACATCATAAATAATATCAAATCCATGATCATTAGAAATGAATTCATTCTCTTATTTCCTTTAAGAAAATTTGAGCATTTAAACAACCCACAACACTCTTAACTCAAAGATATCATAATAGGAGAGGGAGTTTTGTCATTCATGCTCTCAATCAAACTTTACAATACAAGAAAAACATATATATATATATATGTATATATATATATATATGTATATATATATATATATGTATGTGTATATATATATATATATACACATAGTTATAGTTCAATTCCATGAAAAATGGTTCAAGACAACATATATTTGCATCTAAACAATTCCATGATACATGCCTTTCGAAACCCTAATCTTGACACCTTTCTTGAGAAACTTGAACTTAGAAGGATTGAATTCTTGATCTTTGGGAAGAGGGGAGGGTTTGTTTCGGAGTAAGTTTGAAGGAAATGAGAAATTTTGTGCCCTAATAACGTTATTGATCGGATTAGACGTATAAAATTGATAGGAAAAGACATAATTGTCTATCAGGTCTTTAAACTAGTAATAGAATTGCATTTTGGAGGCCCACCGCGACGAGCCAGGGGTCTCATCACCATAGGCACCGCGACGCGGTGCAATCACGATGACCCACTATTTTCATGATCCAAACACGGCCTAATCTTCGACTGAAAAATTCGAAACTCCCCTGAGACATGTCCTTTACAACCCTAATCATGAATTAACACAAAAATCTACGTCTCGGAGTCGGAACCAAAAATCTTCGAAGTTAGGAGGCTCAACATAAGCCTAAGTCTCTCAACACTTAGAAAATTTATTGGCTTTAATTTCCTTATACATGCAACTGGGAGTGAAATCAAGTCAAGAATGATATAGGATGTTACAGGGAGAATGTAAGAATATTACGTATTAATGACCCACGTATTTTTGGTAAGTAATTACCTAGTCTCCTAAGTAAAGTATTAAATCAATCAATTACTTTTTCTCTGAGTTATGTATGCATGATATTTCTTTGATGACAAGAAATTACTATGAAAGTTCAGTTATTTTCCTAAGAGTCCCTAGCCTACCTATAAATAAGTCTGTAACTCCATCAACCTGGTATACTTTGGATAGACATAGGCTAGAAGATTCTTAAATGTCTCTTTGCATCTTTTCTTTTTAAGATTTTGACAAAAGTGATTCTTCACAATACTTGAACAATAATGGTTGAAGGTACGTTTCTATTTATTTTTCCACTACGCTTTGACTCTATGTATGTGCTGAAATTTCAACATTTCCTCTATCACCCAACACTACCTTATTTTTTCCTTTTCTTCCAACTCTGACCTCCAGGCCAAAGCTCGTCGAAAAAACGTCGAAACCATCATAGCTAACGCAGCTCTAGCAAAATTCAATAATTTTGATTAAATCTGGACATTTTTTAGTTTGTTGACTTTTATTTGTTCTTGTGATGGTGGTGGTGTGTAGGAAAAAAAGGCGGTGTTGTTGCGTTGTGGTGATTATCAGAGTCAGAGCCCCGATATAGATATTGATTGTGGAGAAGACAATAGAGAAGGAGAAAATTAAGCTATTAATAATAAAAGTAAGTAATAGTCGTAATAAAATAAAAGTAACATCATTTAAGATAATAATGTCTTTAAAAAACATTATTTAAGTAAAAATTTCTCTATTTTCCATCATTTTCCCAACAACATTTTATGTTACAAATTAAAGGTCACAAAATATAAATCTAAAAGCTATTGAATTAAATTATACTTGTAAAATATATTTTAATTTAAAATTAATAAAATATTGGATTTTCCCCTTGGCCTAGGGTGATGAAAATGACTAAAAGCTAGTAATAAGTAATTAACAACTAAAGTTACAACTGCGAAATAAGCTTATTACTCTTAAGCTCATTACTCTTATTAAAATTAAATTAGCTGCAGCATTTTGAGTAAGGTATTCCATCGATCATGAATAGTAAAATACAAGGTATTAGATATTTTTGCTTTGGTATGATTTAAAATTTAATTTTATTATTCAAAAAATAAAAATAAAATTTATTATTGGATACTTAATCTCAGTAGATGCAACTTTTTAGCCCATGATCGATATTAATATGTTTTCACTCATACAATATAGATTTTTGTTGGAAAAAATACATAAAGTAACATATTTAAGTATTAAATTACAAAAAATAGCAACACTTTTATCAAATTATATTTTGTAGCACATGTATTTATATTTTTGTAGCAACAGTTTACAAAAATACAAAATACATATCGATCATAAGGGCACTAAAAATCATATGAATTTGTATTTTTATAGCAACAGTTTACAAAAATACCAAATACAACTTGCTATATTATATAATTATAAAACTGTTGCTATGTAACTTATAATTAAGGGGATAAGTATACTATTTCTGAATTTTACGCTTCCCTAATTCATCACTTTTTAAACATTGTTTAAATAGTTTTTGATCAAAATCCTACGAAAGTATGCTCAGTAGCATTTCTAACTTCTTCCCGTTGACGCTTACATAATGTTTTAACCCCACAAAATTGAAAATTAACCTAACTGTACCGATTTCAAAGAGAATTCAACAAGATGGGACGATTTTAAAAAGTCTAACTTTAGTTATATAAAATAAAATTTAAAAAAATTAACATGATACAAATAATCGATTGAATTGTAATATAAATGTTGGGTTCTAGTGATGAAATGTGAATGAAAAATGGAGGAACAATATAATTTGTGTTTTCACTTAATGAAAAAAGTGTTCTCTCACATTATATTGGCGCGAGAAAGAAACTTTTTCATACTCAAATATAAAAGCATTCCTTCATGTTATTAGCGAGGCAAGAGGAAGACAAGCCTCATGCCATCGTCGTCGCTCACTTAGTTCAACTTTAAATTTGAATTTGACAAGTGATCGAGAGACTATCTTTTTGAACAAAATTCATTTGAAACCCTAAATCCAATACGAAAATTGAAACACGCCACCTTTTGGCGTAGTTTGATAGATGAGGTATCATTATTCTGTTGAAGTGATTTATTTTTATCTTGAGAGGATATATTTCATAACTTCAGGTACTTGAGGGAAATAATTTTCTTAAGAAAATATTATGAATTCAATAGACTTGAATCTTCTTATTTTCATCTTTTTCTAAACATTTGATTTTGCTATTTTTCAGAAAATAATTTGAACTTCATTTTTCTTATTCATAAGTTGGGTTGAACTTATTATTCAAGCTTAAAATTATGAATACAAAATTAAAACTTCATTTGATTGAACATACTTTAGGTTGAACATATTGGTGAAGCTCATTAAATATATAGATTTTACAAACCCAAAAACAACAATTAATGCTTCCCTACACCAAATACCATCTCCAGTTAGCTGCATTTCTTTCTCTTTTCTATATATAGATACTCCCATAGCACTGAAAACTCCAGCAGAAGCAAGAGTTATACCTTTTACTCAAATGGCACAAAAGAAGAAACAGCCAAACCAAAGAGGTAGTCTTCTGCATTCTCTAGTTCTATGCTACAAAACACAATTCATTAATTATATTGTTTTATACCTTAAGTTGAAGGACATCACTCAAATGGATAATCCTTTTACTCAAGTCTTGAGATTCTTAGTGATTGTTATTTTTTCTATTATCATTGAGTGTTCGATATACTTAGCGAATGACGGAACTAATGGGTTTTCCATTAATTTGATAAGTATATTCATCCTGATTATTTATTGATCAAATTAGTTTCTTTTTTCTATTTGTTGTGACAAGACATGTTGGGTTCTTTTCATAAAGTAACACTAGAGTGTTATACAGTACTAATGTTCTTCATAAAACTTACCTAAATTTCAATAACTTTTTTCATAATTACTTTTTATTTTTACTTTTTGCTAAATTATAATTAATCTCTTGTTTTGTAATTTTTAAATACATAATTAACATTCAGAACATAATTTTGAAGTTGAGATATATAATTTTAATTACTGAAACACATTCATTTTTTAAACTATTTTGTTGAGATACATAATGTATTAGCTAGAACAAAGAGAGATACATAATTAAAATTATCTATCCGAAAATTTATGAATTTATGAATATATTCGGTTGTATTTTTTAAAAAAAATTGATAATTAATAAAAAGAATAAAAATTTTATGTAATTTAATAAAAATAAATTGTGACATTAAATAATTTTTTCATTTTCATTTTTTTTTCGCTTTGTCTTTACTTTACAACGACAACAGTAATACATACATGTATGAATTAGAATTTAAAAGAATGTGTTTTATTGTAGAAATTAGTAACTAATAAATCTATTTCATATCCGCACCCCCCTACAAATGGTATCAGAGCCCAGTAATTCAAAAAATACGGAAGTGAGATATATGTTAGAGTTATTAGAATTTACCTATAATTATTAAATTAATTATGCGAAGACCATTTAAAAATAGAGAAGCTTTTAGAAAAATTAAAGAATCTTTAATTATTAATTATTCAGAATATATAAGTCTAAATAAAACAAAAGAAAACCCACAAAGATTAGCCTACTTAATTACATTAATATCTAGTATTGAATCAAAATTAATAATCCATTTAAAATCTAGAAGAATGAAACACATACTACCTAATTATAATAAAATTAGATTTAGATATCCGCCAAGATATTATAAACATGGTTTAAATGAATAAAGTACAACAATACAAAGAATTAAAACAAATTATTTCTGAAAAACGTAAAGAATTAAAAATAAGAATAAAAAGACTACAATATAATATATTTGCCGGAGTTAGTAAAAACTCAATAGATACACAAAAAGATGAAATATCAAAATTAGAATCACAAATAGATAGTTTAGAATATATATATATCAACATGAACTATTCACAATAAAATGAACAAAGAGGATTTATAATAGATGAAAAAATATATGAAAACGAAGGATCAAAAATAAAAATAGTATTTTCTAATCTAGGAAGAAGATATAAGAAAATAGGTGAACATTTATATCTAATGTTAGAAAAAGAAGAATTAAAATTAGAAGATAAATTGACAGCAATGGTAAGAATAGAAAAAGAAAATGAAGAAATAGATAGGAAAAAGGAAATAGAAAAAATAAAACAACAAACAATGGAAGAAATACGAAAAATAGAAGAAACTAAAAATAGTAGGATTGCTGAA
>NC_061115.1:18138218-18227083 GCF_002878395.1 Capsicum annuum
TTTAATTTTTCTAAAAGTTTTTCTATTTTTAAATGGTCTTCGCATAATTAATTTAATAATTATAGGTAAATTCTAATAACTCTAACATACATCTCACTTCCGTATTTTTTTGAATTACTGGACTCTGATACCATTTGTAGGGGGTGCGGATATGAAATAGATTTTACTCTCTCTCCCTCAAATATACAAGTAATTAGGCTTTTGTTTCATTAGCACATTTTTCTTTTGCAAATATATTGGGCTCAGCTAGTCCAAGAAATACTCTTATCAGATGTAATATTATTTATTTTAAGTCAAGCTTGTACGGAGAAAAAAACCTCTCATTTAATATCTTTCTTATTTTTGAAGACTTGAAAAAACACAAGAAACAATAGATATTGATTATAAGCCAATTTATTTCTCTATGTAATTTGCAATTTCATTCGCAAGAGAGATTCTCCTACAGTTGAAGCAGCTGCCACGAGCTTCCCATCGTCCACCTTGCCGACATTCAGCTGTTGTTTCGTAATTTTATTATATTATTTCTAATTAATTATTATATATTATTTATGTATTAAAAATTTAAAAATATTTAATTAAAAAAGTAAAATAGATATTTATGACTTGTTTGCTTTAGCTGCTTCAATCATAATTTTACTATGTCACCATTAATTAATTATTATAAATCGTTTAACTATTAAAAATTAATAATATTTAATAAAAACATAAAATAAATATAAAATGATAAATTAACTCTTGATGTTTTAAATTAGCTTGACTTCTTATATGATACCTACTTAAATTTTTTTTACAAGTATTTTTATAGCAATTTTGTTATATCACTTCTAATAAATTATATTATGAGTCACTTAAGATATGTCTACTTCGTTACTTCAATCATGATATTTGATTGACTCTTGAAATTATATCAGTGTTACTTAAGTTTAAATAAAAGAAAAAGTATTATAAATCACAATAATTAAAAACGTAAATTATTTTTAAAATATCCCGTCGTCCTCCTTGCCGACATTGACCTACTTGCTCTGTAATTTTACTATATCATCTCTAATTAATTATTATATGACATTTATGTATTAAAAAATTAATAATATTTAATTAAAAAAATAAAATAGTCATTTATGACATATCTATTTCAGCTGCTTCAACCATATTTTTACTATGTTACCCCTAATTAATTAATATAAGTCGTTTAACTATTAAAAAATAATAATATTTTGAAAAAAATATAAAATAGACATAAGATATAAATTAACTTTTGATGTTTTAAATTAACTTGACGTCTTATATGATGTCAACTTAAATTTTTTCGTCAAGTATTGTCACTTAAATTGAAATAAAAGAAAAAATATTATAAATCATAATAATTAAAATCTTAAATTATTTTTAAAATATAATTGACTACAAATGTTACAAAAGTTTCGACAAGAAAAGAGTACTATAAATTACAATATCTAACTGGTTAAATAAGTAAATAGTGTAAAAAATAATTAAAAATCTAATAAACATATTAAAAACATATCTAATTGAGATATCTAAAACATATAAAAAATAATTAATTATTTAAATTTTATTTATGTCATATAAATTGAGATAAAAATAAGTAAAAAATACTATAAATCATAATAATTAACAACATAAAAATTTTAGATAAAATATTTATTGAACTCTTGAAATTATATTAGTACCACTTAAATTGGAGTAGAAGAAAAAGTATTATAAATCGCAATAATTTAAAACCTAAATTATTTTTAAAATATAATTAACTATCAATACTACAAAAATTTGGATAAGGAGAGTAATATATATTAATTAAAAATTACATAAAAATTATCATAAATTATAATAGTTAACAGCTGGAAATGTCTAAAAAAAATTAATTTGTTATATATTTCAAAAGTAAATGTAAAAAAAAATACTATAAATCACTTAAATTCGAATAGAAGAAAAAGTATTATAAATTTCAATAATTTTAACTTAAATTATTTTAAAAAAATAATTGACTATTAATACCACAAAAGTTTGGACAAGGAAAGTAACATATATTATTTGAAAATTACATAAAAATTATGATAAATTATAATAATTAACAACTATAGATATATTAAAAATATGATTAATTATTTAAATTATATTCGTGTCATATAAATTGAGATAAACGGGCCTTGGTATCTAGTATTGTATAGAAGTAAATTAGGGAATAAGAAGAAAAATGGTGGGTGGAAGGCGAGGAAGGCTTTTCTATTTTAAATAAATATAAAAATATACTTACTTCAAAAAAAATATAATGTCATTTGTTAATTTGTTTATTCGACACGTCACTAACAATTGGAGTTCACGCATTGGACTGGGTGTTCAAGAGATACACTTGGTAAGTTAAGGTATCTAGATAGTTATTGTATATGTTTAAGTTTTAAACTAATAATTAAGATTAAATTTGAGCGTTTGTCTTTGTATTTATCCTTTATAAAACATATTTTCTCCGTTGTAATTTATTTGTTTGATTTTAACTTGACTTGGAGTTTAAGTAAGTGAAGAAAACATTTGAATCTTGTTATCTTTTAAAATTTATCAAAATATTTTTTAATTTTGTGATCTTAAACATGTCACATAAAAAGTTAAAATTAAATAGTTGTCAAAAAAAGATACTTTTTAAAACTTGACGAAAAAACTAAGACAATAAATTAAAACATAAGGAATACATTTTAACTTTGGTGGATATTTTTTATTATATAACACTACCATCTAGAATGTACCAAAATATCTTTTAATTTTATGATTTTAAATATGTCATGTAAAAATTTAAAATTAAATAATTATCAAAAAAAGAATTTTTTTTTTAGGCTGACTAAAAAAAAGTAAGATAATATAAATTAAAACCAAAGAACTACATTTTAATTTTGGTGGACATTTTTATCACATAACACTACCGTCTGATTTTGATTGATACAACATAGGACCCAACGGAAAGCAATCGAAATGTAAACAAAATAATCAGGTATTAAAAGAAGGGAAAAGGATCAAAATTATCTTTGAATTATTTGAAATAAAGAAAAATTATTCTTTATTTATATTTTGATTCAAAAATATTTTTTTATTTAATTTTTTATTTAAAAATATTCTTCACTTTAATAAAGTACCACCATATTACGTGAAAAAAATTCACATGTTCAGTCTATACCAGTATTTCATTTAGAAAAAGGGTCAAACTATTCCTTAACTATTTGAAATGAAGTAAAAATATCCCTATATTATTTTTTGGCTCAAAAATATTCATCTATTTATTTTTTCCTCAAAAATACCCCTACTTTGATGGAGTGCTACGTAGAACACAATATGAAAAATATAAATAAAATTATCACATAGTCAAACCACATCAACATCCCATTTAATACCAAGCCGATCCACTTAACCATCTAGTTTAACATTTCATTTAATAGCTATTCCCGATCCAACTTCAAAAAATTCGATACGTCTTCACTTATACTACTCGCGTGATGCGAGGACAATATTTAAAAAAATATCATCACAAAAGTATAGATAAAAAATAATTCAGATTTGTATATTATTTACCCAATGAATATGGACGAAAGTCAAAATTCATTAGGAAAAAAAATAATCATTAGATGTTTCAGTCATATTTCTTAATGTCCCAATCATATTTATTACACTTTTCTTTATCATATGTGTATAGACCTCATTATCTAGTGATACTATTTTATCGAGGGTTACAATCTAATGATGATGAAATTTATTTCTCAATAACTTAATTTTTTTTTTAAAAAAATTATCGTAAAATCAATTAATCCTACAACAATAAATTAAATAGAGAAATTACCAAACTTATCAAATTATTTTTTCTCAAGAAATTAATATTGTGTAAGATTATTTTCGATAAATAATTTTCTTGTTCCAAGCATATGTTGTTATTGTTGTATTTAACCTCCTAATATATTTCTTCTTTTAGTACTGAACTCATATTTGAATCAGTAATAATATTTCATCAATATGTTTGGTTTCATATTCCACCAAAATCTAATGTTTAAAGAATTATAGAAAGGATTAAGAAAATTGGTCATCTTTATACCATTTAAAGAAAGACCCAAAATAATATATAATCAAGGAATTATATTATCAACAATACAAATCTGTATTTGTATAGAGAAATAATCAAACTAATAAATTTATTTTTCTCAAGAAAGAAACACTATAGATAATTTAAATAATTATCGACAAATAATTTCATTGTATCAAACTTATATTATACAATGTTCTATCTCCTCTTACTTGAAATTAGTAATAAAGTTTCATCAACATGATTTGATATCTTACTCCATGAAAATTTGATCTTCAAAACATGCAATTCATGAAAAGAATCAGAGTTAATATTTTAAAAAAATATCGACAATCTTATTTCTACATATTCATAAGGAAGACCTGAGAAATAAAAATAAAGCTAATGATCAATAACTAAAAATAAAAGAAGAAAGTGTAGTAATATTTATGTGTTATTGAAAGAGTATATATAAGATCAACATGAATTATGGTGCAATGGATGGGGCTGCTCCACCCTTAATCAGAAGTCGAGGGTTCGACCCTGAGCATAGAGAAAACTCTGTTGGGAACGCTATTCCCCGAATGGAGGCCCTATCCGGCGCGAATCCGGATTAATCGAATTCTAATGCGAATACCGAACAGTGGATGAAATATATATATATATATATATATATAAAGTCAAATTTTTATTTAAATTTAAATTCAAAACTAATATCAATTTATTAAAAAAATTAATTTATATTTGAATAAGATTTCAAGATTCGTATTCCATATGTAGATTAAGTTCTTCATATGAAAACATATTTTTTATTTTGAAATGACTCTTTGATTACAATAATATATTCTATATGTAAGTGTCACTTTAATTTCTAATTGACTATTTTCTTAATCAATATCATTGGTATGATTTCTTGATTTTCTTACTTAATTGTGACAAAATTATGAATATTCATTATCAGATAATTATTTTTTGTGTGATAAGACCACAAATATTTCAATTTCTTAACAACACATGACTTATTTGATTTTGAAATTAAAATATTTATTTCACAGTTACATAGCTGTAATTTGGATAATTACAAAAGTATACTAATTAATTTTTTTTTTTAATATTTCACTTGGCTTAACCTTATATTTCATTACCTCATCTTATTTAAATAATAATTTTATTTAATTAAGGTAAAGAATATCAATAAGGGAAAAGAGAAGCTAAAATAATATTTTAAAATAATTTTTACTATTGTTCCTCTTCATCTTATTTGTAACTCTCCCTAAAATCCCTTTTAAGTAAATACGGAAAAAGAACTACGTAATTAAGAGTAAATATATTATCTTATATTTTGAAGTTCCATCACGGAAAAAGAATTACGTGATTAATAATAAATATAGTATGTTATATTTTAAAGTTTCATCAATCAATAAGAGTATATTTTAATAGTTTATATTTATAATAGGAGTCAATTTTAGTTAATTCTTACAGACATATGAAATATTATGAAATAATTGAAAATCATAATTCTTTTCATCCAATAGAAATCAATTTTAATAGTGTTCATCTAATAGAAGTTAATCATAAATGTTTATACGATAATATGAAAAATATTAAATAAATAAATAATTAATAAAATATAAAATAATATCTTAATCCAATAAAAATAAATATTAATAGTGCTCATCCCATAGAAGCAAATCTCATGAAATCTAGATTATTGAATGATAATTGTTAAAAGTTGCATGATTATGGAACACAAATTATGAAAAATGGATTGGATTGTAAAGTAAGGAAAAAAGTTACGTAATTAAAAATAATTATACTATGTATCCTTTTGAAGATCCATCAATCAATAAGAAAATATTTTAATAGTCTATATTTATAATAGGAGTCAATCTTGGTTAACTTTTATATAGATATATTAAAATATTATGAAATAATTATATAATCAACAAAATAAAAAATAATTGAACAATCATAATACTTTTTATCCAATACAAGTCAATTTTAATAGTATCCATCCAATAGAAGTTAATCTTAATTATTTATACCACAATATCAAAAAATATTAAATAAATGAATAATTAATAAAATATAAAATAATATCTTCATCCAATAGAAATAAATATTAATAGTGCTTCCATAGAAGCAAATCTCATCGAATCTAGATTGATGAATGTTAATTGTTAAAAGCTGCATAATTATGGAACACAAATTGTGGAAAATAAATTGAATTTTACAATAAGAAAAAAAAATTAAGTAATTAAGAATAATTATATTATGTATCCTTTTGAAGATCCATCAATATAATTTAATAGTCTATATTTATAATAGGAGTCAATCTTGATTAACTTTTATATAGATATATAAAATACAATATGAAATCTATATATAATCAACAAAATAAGAAATAATTAAACAATCATAATACTTTTCATTCAATAAAAATCATTTTTAATAGTGTACATCCAATAGAAATCAATCTTAATTATTTTTTACCACAATATGAAATAAGACTCATCCAATAGAAATCAATCTTAATTGATTTTTACCAAAATATGAAATAATTTTTTTTTGAAATATTTAAATAATCCACAAAATAACTTTTTGTTATAAAATGATAGGTTTTTGTTGTAATAATTCAAATACGTAGTTCTCAAGAAAATAAGATTCATCCAATAGAAATCAATCTTAATTGTTTTTTTAACATTATATGAAGTAAGATTTTAAAAAAAATTTAACTAATCAACAAAATAGCTTTTTGTTATAAAATGATAGATTTTTGTTGTTTGAATTCAAATAGGTAGTTCTCAAAATGACACTTATCATAATCTTAGACTAGACTATCCTCCTTTATTATATATAGAGATTTTCAAACAAATGCATGCACTAAAGTTGTTCTCCTTTTTATTTAGCTGAATTTTTTTGAATTAAGGTTTTTAACAATCTAAAATGATTGTTTTCTTATGTTGAATTACATTCATTATCTTTTTCTCAATTAAACTTATTGACTAACCCATTTTATTTTTTTAAAAAATAATATTTAAATAATATAAAAAATATTTGATGCTATAAATTATTGTATGATTAAATTAATTTATAAATAAATAATATTTAAATTAAATAGTCGAAAGTCTGATTTATTAGCAAAATATTTTTCTAGATGTTCCTTCAATGAGTGAAATTTTGCAAGATTATTAAAACTTCAATTTGGGATAAAATAGATTTTAAAAAGATGGGTGCTCTTTCTTAACATTTTTTTCATATAAAAGAAACCGTTAATTTTTTTAATTAATTTTTATTTTAATTGAATAAATAAATCTTTTATGATGTCACTATCACTTTTTCTATGACTATTACTTTTTGTATAATATTTTAAATGTCAATATAATTATTTAAATTTATAAAAATGGGTGAGATCTTTCAAGGTCTTTAAAACTTAATTTAGAGTAAAATGAACATAATAAGTTCATGCGAAACCTACAAAAATTGAGTGTTCTCCATTGCATATAGTAGTAAAGTAATGTGAAACATTATATGTTTTAGGATTATTATTTATTAAGAAAAATTTTAAAATAAAATAAATACAAGTAACATATACTTATTAGTGAGTAAACAACATTATATATAACGCAAAAGAAAAAAAGGTGGATGTGTGTTGGGGTGGGGGAAGAGAAAATCAAATTAAGGTATTGTAAAATATCTAAAAAGATTTTTTTAGTTATTCTATTGTTATGACCCAAAATAGAATCATGACCGGTGCTAAGGAGGTTAGAACTTCAAAACAAGCCTCGTCAGTATTTTACAGAAAATCGGTCAGAGTTTTTCCTGTTTTTGAGCCTATCAAAAATTTTTCCTGTCTCAAATCCACCACACAATAACCCAATATCTCAACAAACACATCAACCCAATGCAATACACCAAAATCATCAACAATTCACCAACATCACCAAATAATAATATGACATCCATTTCTAAAACATGAGAGAAAGTTCAATACTTCATAAGTCCAAAATAATGAAAGAATACTCAAAAACTCTAAAGACATGACTATGGAGCAACTCTAAGAGTTTCCAAGAAGATGAATATAACAAATAAATAAACTATAGCCCACGCGAACAAATGCGGGGCTTACCGGGATATGCTACCTCGAGATCTCTAGCTAACGAAATCTTCACCGTCACCTGTGTTCTTTGTAAAAATAATAGCAAAGAGTGAGTCGCTAGCTTAGTGAGTAATAACACTTAATCACAACCGTTTTAATGGGGACAAGTCATAAAACATCATGAAATAAATCCTCTTTCAGAAAACAATAACAGTAAACAGTAATATTTGTTTCATGTAAGAAAGATGAACTAATTGTTCAGTAATAAACTCAATAAATATTAAGTCATATCAAATATTCACATTTGAGAGGTTTTCAAGAATGAATCATGTAATCAGTGTGGCATTCTACCTCGAGAATAACCAATAACAGTGGACCCCTCATAAAGGAGTCAAATATCATATCAGTAATCCCTACTCGAGGGAGATCAGTGACAGTATGCTAGTTCTACCTTCCTACTAGCGAGGGCTATAACAGTAATCAGTAAATACAAGGTGCACCAGATCTAGCGATCCCGCCGTTAGCTACGAAATTCAAATCAAGGTCTACTCCCATTTATACTTGAAACAATAGATATTCACATGAAAGCATTTTTCAGAATAGAACATAACTTTAAAGTTCATATCAAGTCACGTTACATGTAAACTTGAATAAAACATATGTCAAAAATACTTATTTCTCATGTAAGTGAAAAACTTTTATAACATCAGTGATCATATCTCAAGTAACGGTAAATATGTCTTATGAACATCTCAAATACCTAATTTCAGTATCATATCAAGTAAAAGACTTGCCCCACATACAATTTTAAAGCATTCAATAACTTGTGTTTCATCAAAATCAAGTATAAAATATATAAGTTAAGAAACATAAATCATGGGAAAGATTACTACTCACAGTATACGCTTCGGAATACCAAAATTGTCACCTCGAATGATTCGTATCACTTTCTTAGATCAAATCTATAATCACATCATATCAATCGTGTGTTAGTTTTCTTGCTTAGACTAATTTCATGATTGATTCGAAATACCCATCCCCAAAGTTCATGTTTAGCTATTAATTTGCCAATTTATAACTATCAAGCTATGAGTAACGCAACTAGCGTGCAATTTACGATAAATTTATAGAACTAACCGCCTAACTATTTGTCTTTAGTAAATAATTATTCAATATCCGATGTCAATTTTTCAATTAAGACCCATGTTTAGGCTATATAAAAGACTTACCTCGAATTCAATAGCAAAACTCCAATGAATTTCTTTTTCCGGAGTGTATGTTGCCCTTGTTTTCGCCTAAATTTTCTCTTCCTCACTAAATCGCCTTTTTTTTATTAGATAAGGTCCCAGCAGCCACAAAGCCTTAAGTTTTTGCTTTGTTAATTTGTTTGCTGTACGCTGCTGGCTAGCTTTACCTTTCTTAAATATTAGCTTCCCCCCTTCCCTTTTTTTTTTTTTTTTTAAAAAAAAAGACTTATCCCCTTTTTCTTAGACTATTATGCCCTTAATTAATGTAGGGTATCACATATATAATGGTAATTGAAGTAATATTAAATTAAATCAAAGATAATATAGAAAGGAGTGCAAAACAAATTAAAAATACATGTCAAAGGATAGATTAGAAGAAGAGGTTTTTTGAAGTAATTGATGAGTATTAGTTGCAATCTAATTAAAAATGATAAAATATTTAGATTAGCATTAATTGAAATCCAACTAAGTATTACCAAATCTTTGGATTCTTCCTTATTACACACACATAAAATTTATAGAAAGTGCTAAAATATTTTTTAATTTTTGTAATTTTAAAATGTCATATGAAAAGTTAAAATTAAATAGTTATTAATTCATTTTTTTTTACACGAACTAAAAAGAAAAATAAGACAAACAAATTAAAAAAGAAAGAGAGGTGCAGGTTAACTTTTGTGGACATCTTTTTATCACATAACGGTACCGTCTGATTTTGATTGATGTAACATAGGATCCGACGAAAAGCAATCAAAAATGTAAACAAAATAAATGTTTTAATTTTATTTTTTCTCTTTTCCTTTACAGATAGAAGAAGGGATGGAAGTGGATCATTTAATTGAGATAACTGAAACAAAAGAAATGGTAAATCAAATCAATGGAATGTTAGAGGATTTGGATAACTCGTCTGTTAAATCGTGTACGATATGCAGAGTAAATGTGAGGCTACGTGAATCAAATCCAGATGCTTATACACCAAATTAAAGATGGTCTCTATTGGTCCTTACCACAGGAGGACAAGACTTGAATTTCGTTTAATGGAAAAGTACAAACTACTATACCTACAAAGGTTTCTTAAACGACAAGAGGGGCTTGATCTGGAAAGTTGCATCAATGAATTGGAGGAATTGAAGGAGGAAGCACTAAAATGTTATGATGATATAGAAAACCTGAAGAAGGTAGAACTAAAAAATTACTGTTATGATATAAAAAACCTCAATAATGAAATCTTGCAAATGTTGTTGCTTGATGGTTATTTTGTGGTTGAGTTTCTTCGAGAGTGACATGGAGTGTATCCCCAAGGAGAAGAAAAAATTATCAATACTAATATTTTATGCATATTTGATCAAGTCTCGAGACTTGATGTTACTAAAAAATCAACTTCCCTGCTTTGTCCTCGACAAGCTTCATCGCATGACAAAGCAAGATAATGAATTACCATTCGCAATAATGGCGAAGTGTTGCTTTCCTATTAACTCGCCAAAAAAGATTCCTACAGAACTTCTAAAAATATATAATAATGCTGATGCAAGAAATATCAAACATTTACTTCATCTAATACACATGTCATGGCTTATGGTGATTCCTAACACAGATTCAACATATCCTGAAAAGAAAAGCTTATGCTGCAACCTTTTTCAAATATTATTGAGGTCGAAAGAAAAGCTGAAATATACGGATAAAAAGGTCATGCCAAATGCAACAGAGCTTTCCGGAGCTGCAGCTTCACAAAATTGGAAAATATTTATGATGTTCGCAATAAATTTTCGTTTGGTGAAAATTAACTACAAGCAAAAATGAAATAAATAAAAAGAATAATTTTATTTAAAATAATTTTACGGGTACAATTCCATTATTCTCTCGATTCTTCTCTCCTAAGCTTTTCCGTAATTCGAGGGCCTTTGTAGCGTAATTCTCGAATTTTTGGATGATTTGAGCATCCCAGAAATTTGTTTGGACAGCACTTTGTCTTATTGAGTTGACCTCCGGACAGAACTCCGTTAGTCGATTCGTGAAAGAGCTGTGTAGTTAATGCAAAAGCTTCCTCAAATGCTTGCAGAATGACCTCAGAAAATTATGTAACCCTTCTATTTATAGTTTTAGGGGTAGACGGTACAAGTGTAAATAACCTTTCTGCCTCATTCTGATTGGTCCATTCAATTTTTAAGCTTATCACAAATGTTATGTGACAAGGTTGCTTGTGATTGGCCAAAAACATGCCATTTGGGACACTTGACGATGTTTCATTGGCTCTTGAATTTGACTTGGATTGCCACCTCATTTGATCGTGTGGCCTTGCCTCATTGGTCTTTAGTTTGACTGGGATGCCACGTCATTTGACACGTGGCATGAGTTTGGGCCTCAAGGTGAGATGTACCTTGATGAAGAATAAAACGGGTTTATAGCCCAAACTAATTTTAGAACCAATAAAATATGGATAAAATCTAAATTTTATATGAATTTGACCCAATAAATTTTACGTGTTTACAGAGTGGTATGGCAGAGAAGATATTTTGGATACAGTTATTTTGACATAAAGTTCGAGAATGGACTGATCAAAATCCCTTGCCTTCATGTCTTTGATAATACTGAGTCCAATCTAAGAAATCTCATTGCTTTTGAACAACAATATGATGTACATCCTAAACATTTCAGTGATTTTGCTGTTCTCATGGATTAGCTTATCGAATCAGAAAAAGATGTGAGTTTGCTTCGCCAGAAAGGAATCATTATGAACGAGATAGAAGGGGGACGAAAAAGTGACTAGAATCTTTAACACAATTGGAAAAGGGGTCAGCACTTCATACGGGTTTTATGACAGAGAAGAATACAAAAAAACCACGGACCAGAATGAAGGCAATGTGGAACAGAATGAAGGCAAGTTTGATTGACAATTATTTTAGTAGTCCTTGGAAAGTAGTAATTGCCTTAACTGTATAAGATGGTTGTTTGAATGTCTAGTGTTTCCTCATAACTCCATGCATGTAATTGCATGTGTTGATGAGTTTTTCATTTATTCTATTTTACCCCCTTTTCTATTTGGATTTGTTGTTAAAGTGCTAATAATTGATCTATTTAAAGTATCTTTTAGTCTTTTGGGATCATTAATTGTGTTCTTCCTTCTTTTCACAATACGATTCAATTATACATTGGTCTGAATTAACCAAAAAACAAATAATCCCCCGTTCCCAAATTAAGATGACACATTGATTAAGAAAAATAATTAATAACATGCCTAGTTTACCATAGTATCCCTGTTAAATGATGTTTACAATTTAATTTGAAGAAAAAGTAATTAATGCAAACGGTAAAACATGAAAAAAAAGTTTTGTCTTGTCTTAATTAATGAAAAAAGCTAAGTAAAATGGGACATCAAATTAGGAAATTTGGAACGAGTAATTTGGAACGGAGGGAGTACTAAATTGACTCTGAGCTTCAAATCATTTTTTCGCTCAAAAAACTTCAACATTTATTTCAAAGTTAAATAAATGTCCAAATACATTTTCTAAACTTCTTTAAACTACCTACTTTTTAAAAAATATCATATACTATTTTATATCAAATTAAGCCTATTCTAAATAATTTCACTATCTGATTATGTAAAATTCAAAGTATAATTAAAGTATCTGGGGTAAGAAACCAAATTTCACTACAATATAATGCATATATAGCTACATAATATGCCAGAGCTAAATATGAAAAAGTCCGTGGCTAAACAGTTTAGCCACAAATTTTCTTTCCGTAGCATTCGTAGCAAGAAATGTCGTAACTAAAAGATAGCTACAAAATTTACATGGCCTGTGGCTAAGGAATAATACTTACAACTATAAAATTATTATGTTTGTAGTTGTGATAGTAATAAATTCTTGCTACGAAATATATATTTATAGCAAATAATTTTACTCTTTTTTCACGACAAGTAAAATTTATAGCTAATTTTATAGCCAGAATATGTTCTATTATGACAAAAGACTAGATTTGCTACGAAAACTAAAAGAAGTGACTATTTTATATTTAAGACTCCTAATAAAAATACTTGTATTTAGCTATGAGTTAGAAAATTTGTGGCTATCAACTAAAGAATTTGTCACAAACATTTTTGTACATGGCTAAGAATTCATTATTTTTCGTCATGAATTATATAAATTATAATTATTCATTTAATTTGATATGAAAAGTAAAAATGTATAATTATATTTTTGGTAGTATATATGTGGCTAAACTACAAAAATTCATTGCCATAAATAGAAGAATATTGCCATAAGCATTATTAATCACAAGAATTCATATAATGTAACTAGAATAAAAACTATTAAAATCCAAATAATTTTCAACAATTTCATTTTTACAAATTAAATAATTTTTTACTAGCCTTGTTCGTTGGAATGTTACATAATGTAGCTACGAATCCCAAATAGTTGTCAAGTTATATACAGTTGTTACAATTTTGAGAATTATCACAATATACAATTATTTTAAGACAACATCTTATTTGAATCCAAAGCAGCATGGTCTTCTCTCTCTCCTTCAACGTTCTTGAACTGCACCTTAACTTGATCAATATCCATTCCAAGTTATCGTTTATGTGTTCTTTTTTCACTAATATATCTATCAATAATTGCAAATAATATTAGCACCAAAATATCAAGAATAATGATTATATATGCAATTGTGTGTATACATAGAATTTCAATAGAAAAAATATGTCTTTATTAATTTATTTCTAAATTTTTTAACAAATAAAAACAAGAAAAAGTGCAAAGCGACCAAAGAAGTAAACAAACTTGCAAACTTTATAAGCTTTTTCAAACCTATAGTTATAGATGTCAAATTTCGATAAAATAATAATAATAATATACTCAATGTAATCTTCCCAAGTGAGAGATGCCAATTTCAATATTAATACTTTAAAATCTACGCCAATAGAAAATTACCTCTACTTGTAGAATTCTATATTGTAATGCCTACAAAAGGCAAAGTTATTTAGAAAAACATCACATAAACAATTTCAACTCAAATTACAAATTGAAATACGGGTGAGACGAATGGGGAGGGGAGGAAAGGGGGGAACAACAATGAATTGGGGCGAGGGTAAAGGGTGTTAAACATAATTTAAATTCATGAAAAAATAAACTTCAACCACAAATAAAAATATGAAGAAGCAATAATTTTACCGATAAACGATTCTGGGTACAAATCTGTTCCTCCCTTGATTCTTCTCTCTTGATTTTCTCCGTAATTCGAGGGCCGTTATGGCGTATTTCTCAAACATAGGATGATCTCTTTATGAATATCCCATAATTTTGTGGGATATTGCTGATCTTTTTACGAATACCCATCAATTTATGAGATATTCAAGATGCCTATTTTAGGGAATATGTTACCCTTTAAATAGGCCGAATTTAGGGATTAGGTAGAGTAGCCATTAAGCTAGATTTAGGGTAAAGTAGCCCCAAGAACTCTAATCAAAATTGAACTCTTTTTGCAGAGTCCACAAAATTTCAGTGTCTACAAATGCCCCCTACTTCAAGGCTTGTCGGAGTGTAGACTTGATGAAACTCAAAGATGAGTCTTGAAGTACCGCTTTCATCTTTACGATCCTGTGGCTAAAGATTTACATATTTAATGTATGAGAGAAGAGATGAAGGGCAGATTTGGTCCCACTGGGCGTGCCAATTCAAGGTGTCCTGTATGAAGAGGTAGTATATAAGGCCACAAAACTTACAGGTTTAGATGCAAAGAAGGTAAGGTACATTTTCCGAACTTATGAGTACTTGTTTGCGGCTTTTCATAATCTGCGGGATGCTACCCAAGAAGTATCATTCAGGGATTGGATAAAATTCTGGTGCAAGAAACCTTCGAAGTACGGCCCTGCTCTACCAAGGAAGAAAAAGAAAACTGCTCGCCCTGAATTGACTCACAACCCTAGTGGGGTTTTGCCTGATACGCTAAGGTGGTCACATGCTAAAGAAAAGGTATTTTTTGATCTTGGGGTGAACCACGACAAAAAAAATGATACATATTTGGTAGCTTTCTTGTCTTGTTGGTTGTGCGCTTTTGTTTTTCCAAGTATGAAAGGTGACTTCATTCGCCCTAGGACTTTCAACATGGAATGCATGATGGCGAGTGGGAGGAAGGTCGACCTTGCAATACTGGTTCTGGCTAGCATTTATAGTGGACTAAACAAGATATCTTCTTTAGTGGGACTCGATCAAATCAAGGTTTGTTTTCTTATCCACTATGTGTATGGTTGGATTGCTCATTATTTCAGGACCCATTATTCATTTGCCAATGGGCCATCCGTCCCTACTATGATTGTATACTCCGTAGAGGGTGGTGCAAAGTATTTTGACAAAAATTATGTAAGAAAGTGTATTCATAGTGGGGAGAGCGCAATTTGGACTTTCACTATGCAGGATAAAATTCATCCTTACTTTTATGTGGATACTGAGAATGCCCCAACATTGGAGATGAGCTACTTTATGTGTATTCATTTCAGCTTTCTCACACTTAGATGCAGAAACTCATTTATCATTGAGCCATATAGTCCACATCTCTTTAGTAGACAGTTTGGATTTTATCAGAATATTCTGGGCATCATGAAGAATGACATTCGTACTGCCTCTTTAGACAAAGGACTAACATTTTGGAGGATTTGCACATTGAGCCGATCATCCTCACGAGTAACTTTTCCTTCCATTTCGCCTAATGTAGCAAGTTCTTCGAAATCGACTATCAGACTTGGTGGAAAAAGACTAATGGGGATTTCCTTGGTCATCACCTAAAGACTTTGATGGACATCGCTGGGTCGACTACCGTCACGCATTTGGGGAATTTTGATGAAGTACCTACAAATGAGGCCCTTATCACTGATGTTCTTCCTTCGAATGCCAAGTTGCCAAATAAACATGCAAATAAGAGATCTCACACACCTCCAGCAGTATACAAGGGTAAGACTCCTACTCAAATGACTCATGTCTCCAAAAGGTTGTCCCAAGATGAAAGTAAGAGTATTAGTCTACCGACGGTTGAAATTCATGATGACACGGATAATCCTTTGAGGACTATATCAGCTCTTGTCGAGGAGGTATGATTAAGACATCTATTTTACCAAGTGTATCTTCATAACCCCCTTTTTTATTAATCCCCCCTTTTTTTTGTTCTTATGCAGCCGACCAATGTTACAGCCCTGTAGCGTGAAAGGTCACATAATAGTAATGAGTCTGTATCTGGTCCATATCTGATGGAACCACCTTCCACAATTAAAGTGAGAGAAGGGAGAACTTCTGTTTCTTGTAAAAAGGTTAAAGAAACCTTGGATTCTAACATCTGTAAACCCCTATTAGCTGTTATGTCGGTGTTTGATGGAAAGAAGGTCGTCCTAGATGCTCAAAAAAATTATATCTCCTCTCTTTAGACCGTAATTCAAGGTAAGCTTTTTAAGTACGATGTTGATTGTGCTTCTTCCCTTAAATATGAAGTCCAGGTAATCAAGGAGATGGATTGTAAGGACGTGGATATTTCCCCATTGAGAAAGTTGTTGCACGACTTCTTTGACCTTGCTACTTTATATGAACAAGCATGATCAATCCTTTATGCCATAAATGAGGAAGCCGTAAGAGAGGAATTATTTTATGTAGAAGGGGAACGTCTTACATATGCCATGCTTGAAGAATATGAGAAGGTTAAAGCATCATCCTCCATTCGACAATCACTACAAAACATGAAAAAGAAGATAAAAGAATTGTATAGAAAGGCACAAGATTTGGAGCGTCTTTTAGAGGAAGCCAAGAATGAAGCCAAAGAAGCAAAGCTAGAGTCTTCTATTATAGCCAAGGAATTCGATGCAAGCTTTGACGCAGACTTATCAAATGATGTAGATATAAAGAAAGAGTGTCTGGAAGCTATGCGCCAAGACTTAATCAATTACAAGTTATGTCTAGATTAGACTTAGGATATTTTTTTTTCTTCAAAATCTTTTGTCGCTTTATTTTAGCCTTTCATTGAGTAGTTGGATCTATTAGTTGTAATAGAAACTCTATTGCACTTCCCTTAATATTCCTTTTGAATTTCAACTTCAAGAATTGCTTGCTTATTTTGATATGCTTATGTTGTAGTACTAAACTCTGGCTTTTTCTTCAAATTTGTTCACTATTGGCTTCGTCTTTTTCTCACAACCGTTTTAGACTTGAGACCTTGGTTTGGAAGCCTTAAAGATCAAGGCCTTCAACTTGTGGTTGGCGGATTTGTGCTCCAAACTGTAGGCTTTGGGTATTCCAAATCCTATTAAAAAAACTTCTTTTCTTCTTGGTGGGTTTCCCCCATTGAGCCAAAAGTATTTGTAATAAGTCTAAGACTTAATCAAGATGCATGCAAGCTCAACTTCACACGGACAGGGACATGTATTTTTTTTTGACACTCATGTAACTGAACTCTAAATAAAATTTGAAGTGCCTACGTACCTCAATGAAGAGGATCAAGTCACAACGTAGTTCTGGGGTGAGTGTTTTTTTTTTGATCCATCACAGTTTATACTCTTGTGGGCCAAGAGTGTACATGTAGTTTATACTCGTGCCTTAAGGAGTGTTATCTTCTTTCAAGGATAGTATTTCTTCAAGAACTTGGCATTGATGGGGCCAATACGCATGCCATCTGCATCGACAAGCTTATAAGCACCATTTGAATATACCTCTTGTACAACATATGGTCCATCCCACTTCGGGGTAAATTTCCCCCTAGACTTACGAGAAGTGACAATGGGTCTTTTTACTGAAAGGACTTGATCTCCAACTTGAAAGCACCTCAAGCGAACCTTTCTGTTGAAAGAACGAGATAGTCGATCTTGGTAATATTTAACATTTTGTTGAGCCTCCAGCATCTTCTCATCAAGAGCTTCTAACTCCGCAAGACGCAACTTAGCATTTTCTTTATCAGTGAGCCCTTCTTGAATAAGCAGTGTCAAAGAAGGTATTTGATGCTTAAGTGGTAGGACTGCTTCAACTCAAAAAGCAAGTGAGTATGGAGTTTCTTGGGTCAGTGTACGGTAAGTTGTCCTCTACGCCCATAAAGCTTCTTCCATTCGCTCATACCAGTCTCGTTTGGATTTGGAGATGACTTTCTTCAGCAAGTTGCATAAAGTCTTATTGAACACTTTGGCTAGACCATTGGCATCAGCATGGTATATAGAAGACTTGCACTGCTTGAAACCAAAGAGATCGCAGATTTTGTTCATCAGCTTATTATCAAATGGCTTTCCATTGTCAGTTATTATGTACTGAGGAATTCCAAAGCGGTAGACGATATTCACTCGGATGAAGTTTGCAACATTTTCTTCTTTACTTCCTTGAGAGCAACAACTTTAGCCTATTTTGAGAAGTAATTTGTTTCGGACAAGATATATAGGTGTCCACCAGAAGATTTTGGTAGTGGACCAACAACATCTATTCCCCAACATTGAATGACGAAGATGCTATAGTTGGATGTAGTACCTATGGAGGTTGATGTATGAAATTTGCATGGAATTGGCAAGCTTTGCATTTTATGGCATAGTCCAAATAATATTTCACCATCGTTGGCCAATAATATCCCATCCTTTTAATGTGAAAATGGAGATTCAACCTAGACTGATGTGATCCACAAACTCCTAAGTGCGCTTCTTGCAAGGCTTGGATTGCTACTTCCTCTACCATACACTATAAGAGTACTCCTTCAAATGATCTTCAGTACAGTGCATCTTTGTATTAAAGGAAGCAAGGTGCACGACGATGAATGTCAGTTTTTCTCCTTGGATCTTCTGGAAGTATCCCATAACACAAGTAGTCGATGATAGGTTATCGCCAATCTTTATTTACTTCTTTAGAAATGGCGACGAGCTATTTAACCTTAACTTTTATGTCCTCATACTCATTTGATGGCGGAACTACCCATTCTTGGTGGATAGTAACTCGTGTCTGATTTAAAAGAGTTAGAGTTGAGGCCAAAACAGCTAGGGCATCGGCTAGCTTATTTTCTTTCCTTGGAACATATTGGAGGGTTACTTCTCCAAGTCATCCCATCAATTTCCTTGCATACTCATGATATGGTCTTAACTCAGGCTTCCTGACTTCATAACTTCCCAACAACTGCTTTATCACCAATTGGGAGTCACTAAAAGCTTGTAATTGTAGTTGCTTCATGTCGACAACCATCTCTAGCCCGAGTATGAGAGCTTGATACTCAATAACATTCTTGGAGCAACGATTCATCAGGGTAAAAGAGTAGGGGATGAATTCTTCCTGTAGAGTGACAAACACTACTCCAGCACCAGCTCCATCTTGATGTGCAGAACCATCAAAGTACATCTTCCATGGGGATATAACTTCAACAACCATTGCATCTTCATCAGGAAGTTCATCGCTCAGTTCCCAGTCATTAGGTATTGGGTGATCTTCCAAGAAGTCAGCCAATGCTTGTCCTTTTACAGCCTTTTGGGGGATGTACACGATCTCAAACTACTAAAATTGGAGGTACCACCATGTAAGTCGGTCACTGAGGACTGGTTTCAACATCACAAACTTGATGGGATTTGCCTTGAACACAAGACGAACAACATGAGCTTGAAAGTAGTGTTTCATCTTTTGGATAGAGAAAGCCAATGCCAGACATAACTTTTTAATCGGAGAATATTTCAGCTCATTTGGTGTCATCATTCTGCTCAAATAGTACAATGAGTTTTCTTTGCCTTCAATATTTTCTTAAGCCAATAATGCTCGGACTGACCTTTCTTATACCGTGCTATAGAGTATCAGTGGTTTCCCAGGTATGGGTGTCGCGAGAACTGGTGACTTCATTAAGTATGATTTGATACTCTCAAAGGCATTACTACAAGCTTGGTCCCATTCGAAGGGAGTGTCCTTCTTCATGAGATGGCTAAATGGTTGACATTTTCTGGCCAAGTTTGAGATGAACCTCTTTAAATATGCTAGCCTTCCTTGAAGGATTTTTAATTCATGAATGTTTTCAAGTCCTCGGTATCGCATAATGAAGCCAAGAAACTTTTCAGAAGTAACTTCCAAGGCACACTTCAATGGATTCATCCTAAGTTGATATCTTCGAAGTAACACGAATACCATTTTTATGTCTTTTAAGTGGTTATCTCTCTTTCTTGACTTCACCACTAGATCATCCACGTAGCATTCAACATTCTTGTGGAGTAAGCCATCAAATATGTTTTGCATATCCCTTTGATAAGTGGCGCCAACATTCTTCAAACCAAAAGGCATCACCTTGTAGCAATAAATACCTTTGGGCATACGAAATGCAGTAAGCTCTTCATCTTTTGTCGCCATACGGATTTGTTTGTAACCGGATGGACATTGCCTTATAACCAGTGGTAGCATCAATCATCAACTCTGGTATGGGGATTGGGAAATCATTCTTAAGACATGCATTGTTGAGATCTCAAAAGTCGATACAAATTCGAATTTGGCCATTCTTCTTCCGTATTGGAACAATACTTGAAATCCATGTGGGATATTTGACTTCACAAATAAAGCCAGCTTCAATGAGTTTGTTAAATTCATTTTTAATCAGTGGAACCAACTCTAGCCTAAAGCGCCTTTGAGCTTGCTTAACAAGACGAGCACCATTCTTGACCGTCAACTGATCGACCGCTACTTTCAGATCTAAGCCAGACATTTCCTTATAACTCCAAGCGAAGAAATCCATATATTCTTTGAGTATATTCATATACACAATTTATTCCTCCATTTCTAGAAAAGCACTCAGGTAAGTTGGTCTTGGGTCTTCATCGGTTCCAAGGTTAACTTCTTTCAAGGGATCTATTGTGGCCTTCACTCCTTCTTCAAGTTAAGATGGAGAATCTCCAGCATCTTCCTCCTCTTGAGGATCATCATCGTTGATGGATATGTGGTGACACCAAAAAGTATTTTCCATCTCTTGATCAAACTTTATTTAAGATGAGGCCTCATTCTTATTCTGGGCTGTAATATGATATGAGGAGCCAACACTTTCTTCATCTTCCTCACGTTCCTTGGTAGAAACCACAGTATAAGCCTTTGAATTTAACACCTTATTGCATGAACCTACCAGTTTTGTCTATCACTTCATTCTAGAAGGAATCAAACTTTGAAAATCCTTCTGAATCTTAGGCGAGGAGTGCACTGTCATTTTTTGATGACTTCTCCGACGTTTGTTACTTATCTTCTTATTTAGAGGACTCAACCTCTCAAATACAAAAGTTCTTTCAGTTGATTCTCCAAGTCGGTCAAAGATAGAAGGCCTTTTGTTGGATGCGGTAGACTTCTCTTTTACAGTGATGTAGTTACTAACCACCCTTCTTATGGAGATGTGAATTGGAGGTGGTTGTGTTTATCCTAGGCCTTCATGTGCCTGCCTTGTTGTACCTTCCTATGGAATTTTACCTAACCTTGATGGCTTATTAGGATTATATCCAGCCTTTACAAATAACTTGTATGCATTTGGGTCGAAGCCCTCCTTTGTCCGCTTCGTAGGGAGTGTTATATCTTGTGGCATATTTTGAGCCATATCTAGCCTTGAGGATGGATTTATCGCATCAATCTTCCTAATATATAAATTTAGCCTGCTTAGAACATTATCTTGGGCATCAGATGGGTGATCTTTCTGTTTCTTTACCTTTGGCATGTAGCGAAGAATAGGAGTTGCCTTTGTTTTCATAGGAGCGATGCTTTATTTATTTGGCATGGAGAGAGGCTTCTTGGTGGTGACCTTTTTAATAGTCACCACAGCCTTCTTGGCTGCAAGATCATCACACTTGGTCTTGGTGACATCATCAACCCTTTTCTCATCCACAACATGCTTCTTTAAGTAGAATTTTGCATCAGCAAAATATGACTCAGCTTCAGTGAATGGCTTGTCATCGGAAACTATATTTCTTTCCACTACGCCTTTGAGGTACTTCAAGCATTGATAGTAAGAGGATGAGATAATTTTGTTCCCGTGCACCCAAGGCCTACCAAGCAATATATTATTTAAAGTTTTGGTATCGATTACATGTATCAATAGGTTTGATTGAAAATCATCCATACGAATCCCAAACTTGATATATTCCATGGCCCTCTGGTCCCCTTGGTTGAAGCCTTGGATCATTATATGACTTTCATCTAGTTCGCTAGTAGTGATACCAAGTTCTTTCATCATGCGGATAGGCAGGATGTTGACTCTAGACGCCTCATCCATCAAGATTCTATTGATATTCTTTCCTAGAATTTGACCCACCATGTATAAGGGACAGTTATGTAGGGCCTCACCAAGCATAAGATCGTTATTTTTGAATGTGATTTTTGTATCACACATATGTGCCTCTTCGCCAAGAGTTTCAGCAAGCTTTTCAGAAGGTGAAGGAATCTCCATGGGTAGCTTCTCACCCTTTACCCCCTCTTTGGCGGTATTAAAACAAGATGTCTCAAGGTTAACTTGGGCAGTCTTTACACGAAACCAACTCGGTAAGAATTCCTCTAAAGTCACCGGACGCTGAGGTTTTTGGTGGTGAAGCTCCGTCACCCTCGTCTTCTTTGGAAAATCAACCAACTTCTGTTTCCTTGGTTTATTTACCTTTCTCCTTCTGGTTGGCTGCTCGGATGAATCCTTTCACAGACTAATCCTCTTGCGTCTGCGCCTCATCACCAGAGTCCAACCTTCATCATCGCCTTCGTCAACTAAAGACCTGTCAGGCACTAATATTTTCTTATTATGCTCTTCGACACATATTTAGATTGGGTCGAGCGAGCCAAAAGTAATAGAGATTTGATGAGAACTGTCCGTCTCATCGTCGAAGAAGATCTTCTTCTATTTTGCTAGTTGCATGACTTTATCTTTAAAGACAAAGCACTTTTCCAGAGGATGACTTACGAGCCTATGATATTTGCAATAATTAGGGTCGTTGGTCCTTCTAGCTTCGTTGGGACGCTTCATCTCTGGGATTTCAATGAGCTTATGCTCAAGGAGTTCATCGAAAATCTCAGCAATATCAGAATCTCGGAAGGGATATTCTTTTTCTTGCATCTCTTTTAAAGTTTTCTGATTTGGACGTGCTCTAGAAGTCGTCTTCATACTTTTCTTCTTTATTACCTTTGTAGTGACCTTCACAGGAGACACATCAACATTCACGGACTCCTTGTTTTCATTTTTGGGAACAAACTTGCCCTATCTTTTGGGTTCTTGCTTTTCCTTTCCACTTCCAGGGTTATGAATAGTCATTGAATTTGAATTTGTTTAAATTTATTGGACAATAAAATTCTCAAGACCAAAAATAAATCACCGAGACAAGAAAAATACTACAAAAATTGATTTATTGATTTCAATAAGTGAGTGTTACAATCTCTATGATTCCTATGATTCACCTTTTCAACTATAAATTCAAGGGCTTCGAGCTTGATCTTGAACTTTAACTTGAACTTGACGGGCTTGGTCTTGAATTGTGCTTGAATCCAAGGGCTTGGTAGCTTGTTGTTGAATCTTGCCGTCTTGATCTTGAACTTGAACTTGATTTGAAGACTTGATGAACTTGATCTTGACTTGCACTTGAATTCAAGGGCCTTTGAGCTTGTTCTTGAATCTTGAATTCTTGATCTTGAAGCCTTGAACTTGTTCTTGAACCTTGAACTCTTGATCATGAAATCTTGATCTTGTTCTTGAATTTGTAGAGAAATTTGCTGCTTTGATCCACGAGCTCTCTCTTGCTTCTTGTTAAACTTATTCTCCCTTTTCTGAATTATGAGACCCCTATTTATAGTTGTAGGAAGTAAAGAGTCATGATAAATATGAAATTTCTTTGGTTATCAGATTTAAGTTACATGACATTTCTTATGGGCTTTTAATTTACTGCATTATTTTGACATGTGGCATGGTCCCATTGGCTCCTTCACTTGACTTGGCATGCCACATCATCTGACATGTGACACCAAATTGGGCCTCTAGAACATGATGACATCTTGGGCTTGCTAAAGTGGGTTTAGTCATCTCTAGCCCAAATTAATGGACTAGCCCCAATAACAATTGGACTTTAGTTAAATCCATGCATGTTTGGATTCAAATAATTAATCCAATCATATTAATCTCCAATATTTGTTTGAGACTAATATATTTTAAATTTAATATTATCTAAATTTTGTACCAATTTAAATTTAATAAAATTTTATTGCTTATAGAGTGCCCCCAGTGCATTTCTTAGACGCACATCTCTATTGCAGATGCTTCACTGAGCCTATCTTTGCAGTTAAGACTCACATTTCTCCATTGATTGATGAAGTTGATGACTGGCTCATCCTTTATTTACCGAGTATTTATGAGCTCTATCATGCTCACTGTATGCCTTGTGCTATAAAATCGATTTAGGAACTTATGTTTCAATTGCTCCCAACTATCGATGGAGTTAGGCTCGAGGTCTGTATACCAATCAAAGGTATTTTAGTTTAGGGAACGAACAAACTGTTTGACAATATAGTCACCGTAAGTTCCAGCATTATTACATGTCTTAACAAAGTGTGCGACATGTTGTTTTGGATTACCTTTGCCCTCAAATTGTTGAAATTTGGGGGATTGATAGCCGGTAGGCATTTTAAGGCTATCTATTCTCGCAGTGTAAGACTTGGCATATGTAAGGGAAGAATTGGTGACAACATCATACTTGTCTTTGAGAGTCCCTTCAATAAATTCCCTCGATTGCCCAATTGGGATCATTCCTTGAGTAGAAACTTGCACCTCTTTAGTCGGTGGTGTTTGTTTCACAGGATTTTATTTCTTATGAACCTCTGGAGATTTTCTCGGTGCATGGCTAGATTCTCCGACTATCAAGCCTTCTACCCTATCTACTATCTTATCAATCCTAGCCTCTTGATTCTGAACATAGTTGGTCAGGCCTTCAATTGCCTTTGTCAGATTCGTAAGCTGCTTCTTCATAGATGAGGCATCAGTTACCATTGCTTGCATGATCACTGGAGACGTCGGAGAGTAACATGGATTATCGTGTAGGTTAATCATTGAATTGCTTAACTTATGCGGTGTAAGTGGAGATGACACATTTGTTGAACGACCATCGCTCTTTGCGCCAGAGTATTTGGAACCAGAATGCTCAACTAGAGCAAGAGTCTTCTTAAGCGATTCTGCGACACTGCTTCCTCCTTCCGAAGCACTTGTATTGGACTTTGTTCCTTTTGGGGTTGAAGATCCAAAAACTGAAGTTGGCACGGACGACATTAGATGTGTTTGTTGTCCTAGCAAGCCTGCCTTGGTCCTCGTGACAGATCCTAAACTTCCAAAAGTAACACCTAGGATGCTTTTCACTTTGGCAGAGAATCTTGAATCAGCAGTCTTGGAAGCAGTTGATTGAGAGTTGATCTTCTTGGAAGTCATTTCAGCGTTCTTAAGCTTCAAAGTCTGAAAAATTGAGATGAGAGGTAAAGATTTAAGTTATGCTTTCCAACATAATTTAAATTCATGGAAAAGTAAACTTCAACCACAAATAAAAATATGAAAAAATAATAATTTTATCGATAAACGATTGTGGGTACAAATCTGTTCCTCCCTTGATTCTTCTCTCTTGATTTTCTCCGTAATTCGAGGGCCGTTAGTGGCGTATTTCTCGAACATAGGATGATCTCTTTATGAATATCCTATGATTTTGTAGGATATTGCTGATCTTTTTATGAATACCCATTAGTTTATGGGATATTCAAGATACCTATTTCAGAGAATATGTTACCCTTTAAATAGGCGAAATTTAGGGTTTAGGTAGAGTAGCCATCAAGTTAGATTTAGGGTAAAGTAGCCCCAAGAACTCTAATCAAAATTGAACTCTTTTTGCAGAGTCCACAAAATTTCAGTGTCTACAAAGGGATATGCGTGTTTGTTAAGTGTGAAGTGGGATTAGGTTATTTAATTAAGTTTAATATTATTGTGGGGAGGGGGGGGGGGGGATTTTAATCTTTTGAAATTTTTATTTTTGGGGGGAGATTTTGGGTTTTGAAATGGGAGGGGTGGAGGTGTGGCTAGAGGAAACTTTTTAACATGGACGAAAATTCCCATTTTATTAAAACAAAAGAAATTCAATTGTATTAAAATTTAAAACAAAAGAAAGCCAAAGACAATCTTTTCTCTTTTGTCCAATTGCCTTTTGTGTTTTATTTACCTATTCTTATATGTATATATTTTTCTTTCTTTTTATATATGAATTTAAACTTCTTTTCAATTTCTGAGGTAGCAGTAAAGTGTGTATATATTCTACTCTAGTTAAATTCACTTATGGGACTACATTGACAGTATTGTTTTATATAAATTTAGAATGATTTATACGGATTACAATGTCAAGTTTAAACTAGAAAATTTTAAAACAAAATAAAATTGTGAATATCATAAAATGTACACAATCTTTCTGTATAAGTCGGAGAAATAGAACAATATTTTGATAACATGTATCAATTACCATAAAATCAATTTTAAAAATTATTTTAAGATAGACATTTCGAAAAAAATGTCAATTCAAATTTTTATATATTAACAACGTGAATTCAAATTCAATTGAGTTCTCTGTTGTGGTGGAATCATACTTCTACAATATTCGATTATTTCAATTTAATTTAAAAATAGGATATGAATTATGAATTATACTTTTTAATTAGAATTGAAAAAATAAAAAGTATATGAATTTAAAATGAATTTTATGGTTCAAAATTTCAAGTTTAAAACAGTAAATTCAAAAATAAAATAAATTTATCAATATTAGGAAATCTACCTATATTAATAGGTGAAACAAAATAATATTGAGGTGGCAAGTGTCATCCAAACAAAATTTCACGTTGAAAATTATTTTACGATAAATTTTTTTAAAATGTCACTTTAATTCATTTTTATATCAATAACATGATTTTAAACTCAAATTAAAGTATGTTATTACAATGGAATATACTTCCACAACATTCAATTATTTTATTTGAATTTAAACAAAAATATGAATTTTGCATTGCAATTTATAGTTTAATTAATTTGAAAATCTAAAAATTACATGAATTATATGACTTAAATGTCATGTTCAAAATATAAATTTTAATAATTAAATAAAATTATAAATCAAAAAATAAAATAAAAAATCAATTAAAATATCAATGTACATCACTTTCTTAAACAACCTATGTAACTTAATATAATATCTTAATTATATTCGCTGAAGGGTCTACTTGACTATTTATATCCTAGATTAATTCATATTGCATCAAAAAACTCTCGAAAATATTACATATAAAAAATACAAGGAGAATAGATAACGCAAAAGATATTATAATATAATTTTTTAATAGAACATAAAATAAATACTTATAATTTAATATATTCAAATAGACGCATACATTTACAAGTATTATAATTCCTTAATAATTTAATAATGTATGTACATCGTAGAATGTACATACTTATATCATATATAATATCTCTAGATTTATTAAAGTTTTTATGAGTATTTTTAAAAGAGTAAGTGCTCTCCTATTAAAGAAATATGCACTTAATTTAAAATAATAAATCACCAAGCATATATAAACATCTTTATAATTTTCAGTAAAAAAATTTGACTACGCAATTAATAAAAATACAATAAACATCCAAAAAATCATGTTTCAATAAAAATAAACTATTGAGATGATAACGTAGAAAGACAGTTGATAGTTTTAAGGTTATAAGTAGGTTTATAAAATATTTATTATTGAAGATTACACTTTTCTTTTGTATTTTAATTTTATTATTTGAAATTTAATTATTTGTTGCTTATACACAATTATTGTGTGTGTATATGTGTGTATGTATGTATATATATATATATATATATATATATATATATATATATATATATATATATTATCTATTTATTTAAATTATATTTAAATCTTAGAAGTAAGATCAAATAAATTTGAATCGGGATGATGAAGCACCAATGTAATTACTAAATTTTTAAAAGTATTATCTCAATAAATTATGTATGAACCAAATAACAATTTCGAAAATACTTGGCGAGGATGAAGTTTGAACGAGACTTATTGAAGTTCTTCTAATTTAACGTTAGTTAAAATAAATATAATCAAATATTTATTTAAAACTTATAAGCTATAAAATTGAATTAAATTAATAATTAATGCCTCTAATCACATTAAATTGATAAACATATTATTGTGATAAAACAAGTTTGAGTCAAATAACAATTTCAGAAGCATGTGATCAAGATGAAACTTTAGAAAAATTTGGTGAAATTATATTTAAGATCGATATAATTATTTAATCAAAATTAATTAGATATGATCACTTATTTTTTGAAATTATATTCGAAATTCAACAAATAGACATATAGTATTGAATCAAAATGAATGTTTAACACCTCTTGTTATACTAGAATAGTATCAGTATACAATAAATCTTAACGCGTAGTAAAAGATAATTATTAGCCATCAAATTTTGTCATAATATTAAATTTAAGGCTAAATTATTTGTCATGACATATAATCATAACTATTATTAAGTCAACTATCGCCATGCATGATTTTATTAGTAATCAAAGAAAAAATATTCGTTTAGTTATATTATTTGATTTTAAATAATCCTTTTCATTGCCAAAAAATCATTATTGCTACAACAAGTTTTGATACATGGCAAAAATAAACAATTAGCTATGAAATTTTACTGTAACAAAATATTTATGGCTATATCATTTAAGTAGGGGCTTTGGGCTGTAGATGAGAAAAGAGTTTTAAAATGAGGTGTAAGTGACACAAGTCTTAATAATTGAGTGGAGGTGACAATTACTTTATTATGGATTAAGAAAGTTTGGTAAGTTTGAGAATAGCCCAAAAGTTTTTAAATTTATACTTTGATCCAAATGTTTACATAATAAAATGAGAAATGGAGGAAAAAAAAGCACATTTCTCTCTCTTCTCATCCATTGTTGTTTTCTCTCTCTTAGCAATTTTTGTTGTTCATTATTGCTGCTGCTTTATTCATCATCTTCTGCTTCATTATCATCATCTTCTACTTCATTATCGTCTTCATCTTCTTCTTGTTGATCATTGTCATTGTTGTTGTTGTTACTGCTACTGTTGCTATTTGACCAATTTATTAGGTCAAATCTTGTTTCGTACATCACTTTTCACTTTGGCATTACTTCATAGGAGACTTTGGTAAGTTAAATTATAATTTTTAGTTAAATTTTTCTTCTGGATAACTGTTACTGTGTTGTTTTTCCAACAATAGATAGAACCCGATCATGAATCTAACATAAGAGCCATCTGTTTAAACAGATAAATAATCTGTTGCGACAGATGGGACATCTATTTCAATGGAAGACTGATATGTTGGATTTATGTTTATGGTTCTATATGCCGTAACATGAATCAAACATATGGGTTATCTGTTGTAATAAATAATTTATCTGTTTAAACAGATTAGTTATCTATTTAAATAGATTAGATATCTGGTGCAACGTGATAAATATTTGTTGCAATAAATTCTGAACCTGTTGCAACAGAACTTGAACTCGATTCCAATAGAAGTGTTGTCTGTTGTAACAGGGTAAGTATCTATTGCAACAGATTATTAACCTGTTGCAACAAAATCCGAATTCCAATAGAAGATAAATATATGTTACTACATATTAGTAACCTATTGCGATATAACCTGACCTCGATTCCAATAGACCATCGTCTGTAGCAACAGGTAAGTCATTTATCGCAACAGATTAATTATCTGTTGCAACATATCACTCATATGTTGGAATCAACTTCTAAGGTGCCTCAGTACTGTAACATCAATCTTAATAGATATATAGTCTGTTGCAACATATGATTCACCTATTACAATATATGACTCATCTGTTGAAATCAGCTTCAGGAGCGTAACATGAATCCCAACAGGTAAGTAATTTGTTGCGACTGATTACACATCTATTGGGATTCATTTATGGAACTATGAAATCACTATTAACTTTTTTTAACAAATGACTTTATTTAGGTACGACTAATGGAGGGATTAATAACAATAGGGGTGGATTGTAATGGTCAATGGATCGAGAAGAGCAATCGATATGTATGGCATTGGAACGAGGGTGAAATACTAAGGACAATAGCTATGACAGTACAAAGTGATGTTCCGTATGATGATTTTATAAACTTAATCATCAGTTATTATGGACTGAATTATCAATCGGAAGAACTCGTCATCAGCTACATGCACAACTCTTTTGAAAATCAGAGGGTACTGCTTTTCAAGATAACCGATTAGGTTCGGTTGCGTGCTTATCTTAGTGATTTATCTAGGCCAGTGTTAAGGGTGTACGTGCTTGAAAAGACGAGAGAGAATGAGAACTAGAATGTAGAAGAAGAAGAAGAAGAAGAAGAAGAAGAAGATATCTTTAATGATAGGTTGGATGATCTAGACATGACTATTCCAAATGATGATCAAACACCTACGCCTGTTGATGCGACCAATATGATGTGCAGTTCTTCTCAATCGACACAGTCTAGAAATCTTCAAGACGATGGGACTAAATTTAATGTCATTCAAGGACAAGAATAAACTATCTATCACTTTATTTATTTCTTGCTTAAAAAAAGATTTCAGAATAAAGAAGGTGATTAATTCGAGCAGTGTCTTTTGTTTCAAATATGCTAATTCAAACTACAATTGGTGGTTGAGAGTGGTGAAGTATGCAAGTTTTGACAGATTCGTCATTCATAAACATGAAAAGCATCACACATGTGGTTTGGAGCACATCTCAGGCCAAAATCCTCATGCCACGACAAATATCCTCAGTGAATATTTCAGGAGTAATTTCCCCGATGGTAAGGCCCTACAACAATGGTTATGGCCAATCAACTCCTTACAGAATTGGGTGTCCTAGTTAGTTATTAAAAGATATATACGGTCATGGGGATTGCCTAGGACTTGGTTAGAAGGACACTTGAGCATGAGTATTGATGTTTCGGCTTTTGACAGAATATTTTTCATCTTTTTCTTAGGAAAATTACATGTTTCTAAGCAACCAAGGTTGCATTTAATGCTGGTTTTTAGTGTTTCAGGGTAAGGAGCTTACTAAAGGAAAAGATTCAATAAATTTGCAGAAAACACTTCTGACGGTCAAAATGGTGGACCGTCAGTCCTGCGATGGACCACCACTTTGGCTGTAAAAAATAAACAGAACCAAGCCTTTTGGAAGGCTCAGCGATGGACAACTTGGTGGACCGTTGATCTTTCGATGGACCACCACTCCAGTCGTCAGGATTATCCAGAACCTGACTCTCTAGCACCACTAGTGACGGTCAGAATGGTAGACCGTCAATTTAGTGACAGATCACTATATGAGCCGTTGGTCATAACCAAAAGTGACCACCCAAGATTAGCTGTGACTGACCAAATAGTGGACTGTCAATCTTGTAGTGTACCACCACTTTGACCGTCACTTTGGACGCGGGACTTTATATTATTTGAATTTTAAATTCTTTTTATGGGGAACACATAAATACTGTAACGCCCCATGAATCTATCCCAAGATGTCACATGGTGCTCAAGGCCACACGTGGCCTCAAGCTAACCCTCTAAGCCTATCGTCACTTTCAAAACTCGTTATAGTGAAAATCATGCTAAGATAAAGAGGAATAACCATGTCATGAACATACTGAAATACGAAGTAATACTGCCCTGTACAAACAAAATATTGAAATCCCTATACACGCAGGTACACTAGTCTGACAAAGCCTCTACTACATAGGACTGAGGAGCCATTGGGATAGATCCCCAACTGACTCGTACTGAACTGAAAGTAAACAACTATCTATTAACAAGAAAAAAATCAGAAACACAGGTCCTCGAACCATGAGAACTCACCAACCATAAAAAAGTAGATGAAGGTAATCAAAGATCATTGTCGCTGCTGAGACTGAGCACCCAAACCTATATCATGAGGAAATATAGAGTACAAAAGAGTATGAGATTCAGTACTTGGAAATGTACTGAGTATGTGGGGGTGGATGCAACATTTTTAAATAATATCATAAATTTATAAGAAAATCATGCATGCTGACAATAATAACTCTCTTCGCTTGAATTATAAAAACATCATTTCCATAAGTCTTCAGAAAAAACATATGCTTCATAAATCTCATAAATCATTTGACTCAACTCAAACTCTTTGACTCATGACTTAGAGTGACTCGGTAAATCATGGTACTTAGATCATTATGGACGTGGGAGTTTCTTATAACCGACATAACTACACCGTGTGAGCCGCATGGAGTCCAATATTTTGCCCTCCTAAGGAGAGAACCCCACATTGGCAGGGGTGTTGTACTCTTGCCAGGGAGTACAACCTCAATCTCATTATCACAATCCCATACTCTGCCTATGGCCCACAATTATCAATATCAATCCTACGGTGGCACGTAGTTTTGGAATAATACCACATTTCCCAATTGGTGCTAAATACTCCTCCCAGACTCATCTCAGAACGCATTAGGAAATCCACCTTAATCAATATCAACTCATGGGTCTATTATAAAGACCAAAATATAAATATATATCTCATCCATAAATCATAAACATCTTGTGGATTCCTAACCCGACTCAACTCAACACAATCTTTCTCAACGTCAAGTACATTTGCTTTTCGAATCATTTTCAAATATCAAAAGCTTCAAGAAAATATCATAGGACTCATTTTTGACTTTCAATCTCAAATATCGATATATATTCAATAGTCAAATTTCTCATGGAAAGGCATAATTCATGACACTTGTCTTAAATCGCTTAGAAATCATCAATACACAATGACAATATACAACTCATGGAATAAATTCTCAATTTAAGAAACATGATATTGAAATAATCGTAAATATCAAACTTATTCAACTCAAATCTTATAAATCATAAATAAAGAAATTTGGATGTAAACCCACTTGCAAAATCATGTAAATCAATAATGGAAAGTAAATCTTTAGGCACAAGAACGAAAGGAGTGTTCTTGTTCAAACCTCACATACCTTGGATTATAATTTTGGAGATGTAGAAACTTGTTTGGAACTTCTTCCTTACACTTTTGAGCTAAGATCCTTGATGCCCTTGACTTGGGGAACTTAATTCTTGAACAACTTGGAGAAATTTATGGAAGATCCTTGAATTTCTTGGAAGAATATTTGATTTTTGGGTTGAGAGAAAACCCTAGTTTTCTAGAAAATTCTTGGAGAAATTGGAGTGAAATAGGAGAAAATGATCTTCTCTTTACTATTTTTATATATATATATATAAGGTAACAAGGAGCGTAAATGACCAAAATGCCCTTTTGAAAAAAAGCTAAAATTCACTAATCGGGGCCCGTGACGGTCGATCTGATGGTCCGTCAAGTCTCCTAACGGTCCACCAGATCGTTCATCACTCGAGTGACAAAACTAAAATGTTATTCCTCGATGTGATAGTCAAAGTGATGGTCCGTCAGGAAACTGACGGGCCACCAAGTTGTTCGTCACTCGAGGGCCAGAAATGAGACATTCTATCTCGACCTGAAGGACCCCTTGACGGCCCGTCAACTTTTTGACGGTCCACCAAATTGGCCGTCGCACGATGGCCATAAAAATGAGTCACTTCCTCGGCTTTATGGGGCACTTGACGGTCTACCAGGGACCTGACAGTCCGCCAGGTCGACCGTCAAACCTGGACGATCGGATACCGTTTAGTAAAATGGCCATAACTCCCTCGTCCGATGTCGGATTTCAATGAAATTAGTATCGATGGAAACTTATTCAATCCTATACATGACAAAAAGTAGAAATTAGAGAAATACAACATGTTTTAAACGTCAATCACTTTGAAATTCATACATATCCACTCAAAATAAGGATTTAGACTTAAGAAACGATCGGGGTATTACAAATATCCAATTTTAGATTTTATTAGGGATCTTTTTATCCATCTTTCATCTTTTATCATTTATCTGGGTTTGTTCCATACTTGAAATATATTGTTACATAGTTTTTCTCTAAGATTCATTGGAGATGCGTGGATCTAGATTCCTTGGTCATATTTTCTATTGAAGATTGGAGAACAATAATTGTGACTTTTGTAAGTGAGTTTTGAATTAATTTATGAATAACACATTGACTTCTTCTCTTTTTTGGGTAAAAATGTGTGGCTAATCTCCCATAACTAGGGTTATGGGAGCCTTGATATGAAAAGCTGATTGTGGGTTGTGAATCTAGTAGATTCCCATAAGTAATTGATATTGCTTAAACTCTTCTTCAATTAAATGACTTTCTTGGTTGCAAACTTGAAAAGTGAGCCCAAGAACAACACTTGTTCAAATAGAAAAGTGCTTGTGGGGAAAAGAAAGGGTTTACACAAGTCTAAAGACTTTAATCGTTGGATAGAGGGTAGATACCTTAACCGGATCAATCCATGTGAGAATGGAATTGAATAAATAGCTTGCTCCTTATGTTTGAAAAAATTAAGGGATAAATTACTCAATTTGGGTTGAAAAACTAATGGGTAAATCATAGAATTCTATTTATCTTGCAATTTAAATTGTTCACTGGGAATCGAAAATAGTCCACAACCCTAACTGCTTAAACATCTTGGTGACCATAGCTCTAGTTTGACTACTCTCATTGAATTACTATTTGCAATACAATCAATATTTAGATTACTTTCTGTGACAAGTACTTAAATAAAATTGAGAAATCAAAACCCCCTCTCCAATTTGAAGCCTTCGATCAACAGTCTAATAACAACCACAACACTTAATGAACACAATATTCCCTATGGGATTCGACACCCAACCCAGTTGGGTTCTATATTTGACAGCAACCGCTTACACTCTCTAACGAGAGTTGTAATTTGGGCGTATCAAATAGAGAGAACTAAGAAAAGTGCTTGTTGGGAAAAGAAAGTGCTTGTTCAAATAGAAAAGTGCTTGTTGGAAAAAAAAAGGATTTACTCAAGTATAAAGATTTTAATCGTTGGATAGAAGGTAGATGCCTTAACTGGATCAATCCATGTGAGAATGGAATTAAATAAATAGCTTGTTCCTTAAGTTTGAAAGAATTAAGGGATAAATTACTCATTTTGGGTTAAAACACTAACGGGTAAATCATAGAATTCTATTTATCTTGGAATTGAAATTGTTCATTGGGAATCCAAAATAGTTCACAACCCTAACTGCTTGAACATCTTGGTGACCATAGCTCTAGTTTGACTAGTCTTATTGAATTACTATTTGCAATACAATCAATATTTGGATTACTTTTTGTGACAAGTACTTAAATACAATTGATAAATCAAAACCCCCTCTCCATTTTGGAGACTTTGATCAATAGTCTAATAACAACCACAATACTTAGTGAACACAGTATTCCCTGTGGGATTCGACACCCAACACTGTTAGGTTCTATATTTGACAGCGACCGCTTACACTCTCTAACGAGAGTTGTAATTTGGGCGTATCAAATAGAAAGAATTAAGAAAAGTGCTTGTTGGGAAAAGAAAGTGTTTCTTCAAATAGAAAAGTGCTTGTTGGGAAAAAAGGGTTTACAGAAGTCTAAAGATTTTAATCGTTGGATAGAGGGTAGATGCCTTAACCGAATCAATCCATGTAAGAATGGAATTGAATAAATAGCTTTTTCCTCAAGTTTGAAAGAATTAAGCGATAAATTACTCATTTTGGGTTGAAAAATTAACGGGTAAATCATAGAATTCTAATTATCTTAGAATTGAAATTGTTCATTGGGAATCCAAAATAGTTCACAACTCTAACTGCTTAAACATCTTGGTGACCATAGCTCTAGTTTGACTATGCTCATTGAAATACTATTTGCAATACAATCAATATTTGGATTACTTTTTGTGACAAGTACTTAAATTCAATTGATAAATCAAAACCCCCTCTCCATTTTGGAGCCTTCGATCAGCAATCTAATAACAACCACAATACTTAGTAAACGCAGTATTTCCTGTGGGATTCGACACCCAACCCAGTTGGGTTCTATATTTGACAGCGATCACTTATACTCTCTAAAGAAGTTATAATTTAGGCGTATCAAATAGAAATATTTAAGAAATGTGCTTGATGGGAAAAGAAAGTGCTTGTTCAAATTGAAAAGTGCTTGTTGGGAAAAGAAAGGGTTTACACAAGTTTAAAAACTTTAATCATTAGATAGAGGGTAGATTCCTTAACCAGATCAATCCATGTGAGAATAGAATCGAATAAATAGCTTGTTCCTTAAGTTTGAAAGAATTAAAGGATAAATTACTCATTTTGGGTTGAAAAACTAATGGGTAAATCATAGAATTCTATTTATCTTGCAATTATAATTGTTCATTGGGAATCCAAAATAGTTCACAACCCTAACTGCTTAAACATATTGGTGACCATAGCTCTAGTTTGAATACTCTCATTGAATTACTAATTGTAATACAATCAATATTTGGATTACTTTTTGTGACAAATACTTACATACAATTGATAAATCAAAACCCCCTTTCTATTTTGGAGCCTTCGATCAACAGTCTAATAATAACCACAATACTTAGCGAACACAATATTCCCTATGGGGTTCGACACTCAACCTAGTTGGGTTCTATCTTTGACAGTGGCCGCTTACACTCTCTAACGAAATTTGTAATTTGGGCGTATAAAAGAGAAAGAATTAGGAAAAGTGCTTGTTGGGAAAAGAAAGTGCTTGTTCAAATAGAAAAGTGCTTGTTGGAAAAGAAAGGGTTTACACAAGTCTAAAGAATTTAATTGTTTGATAGAGAGTAGATGCCTTAACCGGATCAATCCATGTGAGAGCTTATTCCTTAAGTTTGAAATAATTAAGGGATAAATTACTCATTTTGGGTTTAAAAACTAATGGGTACATCACAGAATTAGGGCAGAAGACTAGGGCCGGTTTGGGTCGCTAGTGTAGGGAATTACTTGGTGGGGGTTTTATTCTTGTTATGATTCCGTGTTCCATGTTTTATTACGAATCTATGTGCTTTCCTCTGTTTTCTAATACTTATGGGTGTCGTATTTATGTTATGTAATCTAGTTCTGTGCTGTACTATGAGTTTGTGTGGTATCTCGAGACTTGAGCCGGGGGTCTATCGAAAATAGCCTTTCTACTTCTTTAGAGGTAGAGGTATGGACTGCGTACATCTTACCCCCCCAGACCCCACTAGGTGGGAATACACTGGGTTTGTTGTTGTTGTTGTTGTACATCATAGAATTCTATTTATCTTGCCATTGAAATTGTTCATTGGGAATCCAAAATAGTTCACAACCCTAACTTATTAAACATCTTGGTGACCATAGCTCTGGTTTGACTACTCTCATTGAATTACTATTTGAAATACAATCAATATTTGGATTACTTTCTGTGACAATTACTTAAATATAATTTATAAATCAAAACCTCCTCTCCATTTTGGAGGCTTCGATCAACAGTCTAATAACAACCATAATACTTAGTGAACATAGTATTCCTCGTGGGATTCGACACCAACCCAATTGGGTTCTATGTTTGATAACGACCACTTAAACTCTCTAACGAGAGTCGCAATTTGGGCGTATCAAATAGAAAGAATTAAGAAAAGTGCTTGCTGGGAAAAGAAAGTTCTTGTTCAAATAGAAAAGTGCTTGTTGGGAAAAGAAAGGGTTTACACAAGTCTAAAGACTTTAATCATTGGATAAAGGGTAGATGCCTTAATCGGATCAATCCATGTGAGAATGGAATTTAATAAATAGCTTGCTCCTTCAGTTTGAAAGAATTAAGGGATAAATTACTCATTTTGGGTTGAAAAACTAACAGGTAAATCATTGAATTCTATTTATCTTGCAATTGAAATTGTTCATTGGGAATACAAAATAGTTCAAAACCCTTACTGCTTAAATATCTTGGTGACCATAGCTCTAGTTTGACTACACTCATTGAATTACTATTTGCAATACAATCAATATTTGGATTACTTTCTGTGGTAAGTACTTAAATAAAATTGATAAATAAAAACCCCCTCTCCATTTTGGAGCTTTCGATCAACAGTATAATAACAACCACAATACTTAATGAATACAATATTCCCTGTGAGATTCATCAACCAACCTAGTTGGGTTCTATATTCTACAGCGACCGCTTACACTTTCTAATGAGAGTTGTAATTTGGGCGTATCAAATAGAAAGAATTAGGAAAAGTGCTAGTTGGGAAAAGAAAGTTCTTGTTCAAATAGAAAAGTGCTTGTTGGGAGAAGAAAGGATTTACAGAAGTCTAAAGACTTTAATCGTTGGATAGAGGGTAGATGCCTTAACCGAATCAATCCATGTGAGAATGGAATTGAATAAATAGCTTGTTCCTTAAGTTTGAAAGAATTAAGGGATAAATTACTCATTTTGGGTTGAAAAAATAATGGTTATATCATAGAATTCTATTTATCTTGCAATTGAAATTGTTCATTGGGAATACAAAATAGTTCACAACCCTAACTGCTTAAACATCTTGGTGATCATAGCTCTAGTTTGACTACTCTTATTGAATTACTATTTGCAATACAATCAATATTTGTATTACTTTTTGTGACAAGTACTTAAATACAATTGATAAATCAAAAATCCCTCTCCATTTTGGAGCCTTCGACCAATAGTCTAATAACAACCATAATACTTAGTGAACATAGTATTCCGTGTGGGATTCAACACCCAATACTGTTAGGTTATATATTTGACATCGACCTCTTACACTCTCTAACGAGAATTGTAATTTGGGCGTATCAAATAGAAAGAATTAAGAAAAGTGCTTGTTGGGAAAAGAAAGTCCTTGTGCAAATAGAAAAGTTCTTGTTTAGAAAAGAAAGGGTTTACAGAAGTCTAAAGACTTTAATCGTTGGATAGAGGGTAGATGCCTTAACCGAATCAATCCATGTAAGAATGGAATTGAATAAATAGCTTGTTCCTTAAGTTTGAAAGAATTAAGCAATAAATTGCTCATTTTGTGTTGAAAAACTAACGGGTAAATCATAGAATTCTATTTATCTTGTAATTGAAATTGTTCATTGGGAATCCAAAATAGTTCAAAACTTTAACTTCTTAAACATCTTGGTGACCATAGCTCTAGTTTGACTACTCTCATTGAATTACTATTTGCAATACAATTAATATTTGGATTACTTTTTGTGGCAAGTACTTAAATACAATTGATAAATCAAAACCCCCTCTCCATTTTGGAGCCTTCGATCAACAGTCTAATAACAACCACAATACTTAGTAAACACCGTATTCCCTGTGGTATTTGATACCCAACCCAGTTGGGTTCTATATTTGATAGCGACCGCTTACGCTCTTTAATGAGAGTTGTAATTTGGGCTTATCTAGTTTTGGCGCCGTTTCCGGGAAATACAGTTGTCTAACTAAGTTTGTGTTTGTTAATTGACATTTGGTCAAGTTTCCCAAATTTTACTTTTGTTTATTGTTTTTGTTCTGTGCAAGGGAGCGGTTTTCTATGCCAAGTTCATGAAGATCGGGTGCACCATTATTACTAATACATCTGAAACCCCAACTAATTGGCAGAATGGTAGATCCCTAAGATGCTGAGAGATTAGCCACATTGGCTAGAGCTCAACTAAATCATCAAAATAATGGTCATCAGACATGTCATTCTAATCCTGATGACGATGATTTAAGGGATAATGACTTGTTAGATCCTGTTAGTCGAAGGCGTACAGAGAATGTAGCTGCACTAGTGAACAAAAATGTAATTAGAAACCGTCCTTTCAGAGAGAGACCTGATCGCCAAGCTGTTCAATTTGATCTTAATGATGATAAAGATGGAATGGACGGAGATGGTGCCACTGGAGCTATTGTTCCTCTACCTCTAGCACCCGGAGCAAATTTCAATTTTACCAATATAATGATTCAGCTCCTTCATCTGAAGGGGTTGTTCGGTGGACTCTGAGAGATTATCCTAATATACATCTAGTGAACTTTGTTACTATTTGCAAGTCCTTTGATAACCCGGGAGTGGGACAAAATGCCATCCGTCTGCGTTTATTTCCATTATCTCTGTATGGGGAGGCAACATTCTGGCTTAATGAGCTGACACCTAATTTTATAACCAACTGGAGAGAATAGAAAAAGGCTTTTCTAGAAAGGTTCTTTTCGCCTTCTAGGAGGGTAAAATTGAGGGATGAGATCAATAACTTTAGGCAGCTCCTAACCGAAGCTCTTTACGAGACATGGAAGAGGTTTAAAAAGAAGCTGACGAAGTGTCCGAACCATAATATAACAGATATTCATTTGATGGAGACTCTTTATCCGGCTTTGAACTTTATTACGAAGCCAGTTGTTGAGAATGATGCAGGGGGATCATTTGTGGATCTCACTTTTAAGGAGGCCTCAGAAATGCTTGATCGGATGAACAAACAAAGTAGAGCTTGGCATACTGGGGATTCTGTGGTAGCAAGCCCTACTGTGTCTATTGGCATGACTGCAGAACAACATAAAAAAGAGGAAGAATGCGATCAAGACTTGGCACATTTGAAGACGCAGATGGATTTGTTGACCAAGCACTTATTATCTGCAAAGACTAAAAAAGTGAAAGTTGTTGCATCTCAAAGTAGAGATGATTTTAATTCAGAAGAAGAGACTAACTATTTGAATAACCAGGGGAGTTTTCGAGATAATAACCAAGAAAATCAAGGTCGGAACTACTACGAAAAGGCTGGTTACAAGGATAGGGATCAAGAAAATTGGAAAAGTAAAAGTTATAGGAGTGGGCTATATATACCTCCCAGAAGCAGAGATAATGCTACAACTAGCTCTGGTAAGATATCCATGGAGGAGATGATGGAAAAATTATTAAAGAGAGTTAAAGCTCTAACTCAAGGATGACTACCATGAAGAACGATTTGCCTTTTATGAGTCTGTTAGTAAACTCACACTCTACCTCTATTAAGCAGTTGGAGAAACAAATCATCCAACTCTTGGCAGTGTTGAATCAGAGGAAGACTGGAACATTGCCAAGTGATACCATTCAGAATCCTCCTGGAGGAAAGCCTGTGGTTGATATTATAGCAGATGATATTGAAGAAGAAGAGATTTATCATTTGGTGGAGTCTGGGAAATCGGATAATGTTATTGATGATATACCATCCAACAGTCAGCAGGTTGATGAGTTGGAGAAGAATAAGTGAAAAGAGGCTGAAGTGGTGGTTACCACTCTTCCAAAACCACTTCCTCTATTTCCCCATCGGTTGAAGAAGAAGGCCAACAATATAAAGTTTAGCAAATTCATGGCTATGCTTAAGTAGTTGATGATTAATTTGCCATTGGTAAAGGCATTGGAGCAAATGCTCGGGTACGCAAAGTTCATGAAAGATCAGACCTTGTCACGGAGAAACGGCCAGTTAGTTTTGAGTTGATGGATAATATTTATCATTGTGGTGCTATTTCCACAAGGTATCCAGTACAAAAAAAGACAGTTCCAGAAGCATTTACTATCCCATGCACTATTAGACCTCTTGACTTTGTAAAAGCTCAATGCGACTTGGGAGCTATCATCAATCTAATGTCGCTAGCTGTTTACAAAAATTTGGGTTTGGGAGACCCCATACCCACTAACATGCGACTTGTGATGGTGGATAGGTCGGTAAAATTACCTGTTTGTGTTTTGTATAATGTGCTGGTGAAGGTTGCTAGCTTCATATTTCTTGTGGATTTCATCATTCTGGATTGTGAGGTGGACTTCAAGGTGCCCATAATATTAGGTCAACCTTTCCTCACAACCGAAAGTGTGCTAATTGATTTATAAGCTAATGAGCTCTTTTTAGGTTGAATGATGAAGTGGTGCAATTTGATGTGTACCAATCAATGAAGAAGCAGAAAAAAATGAGTGTGTTCTCAACTGTTGATGTATATTGTGAGGATGAATAGGAGATGCCTATTGAGGAGAAATTTGTTGTCAAGCCCTTAGCTGCAGTACTGATGAATTTTGATCGTGAAGGCATTAAGGAGTATGAGGAGACTGTTTGTGCTTAGACGAAAATAGGATCATACTCTTATGCTTCTAAGAAGCTCGATCTTGATCTTAAGAATCGACCAACACTACCGGCTAAACCATCAATCAAAGAGTCGCCAATGTTTCTAGGAAAAGAAAACACACTGCCCATGATTATTGTAGCTAATTTGGGCAAGCAGCAAGTGGAAACACTTATTTCGGTGCTTCAAAGGTAGAAAAGAGTAGTAGGATAGACTATTGCTGATATGGTTGGCATTCCCCGTGGCACCTGCACTCATAAGATATAACTTGAGGAGGACTGTACTCCAACTATCGAGCATCAATGTCGACTTAACCCATCGATGCAAGAGGTGGTTAAGAAGGAAATTATTAAGTGGCTAGATCTAGGAGTGGTCTATCCTATTTTCAACAGTAAATGGGTAAACCCAGTTCAATGTATGCCCAAGAAAGGGGGCATGGCTGTTGTTGCAAATGAAAAAAATGAGTTGATTTCTCTCAGGCCTGTGAATGGGTAGAGGTTTTGCATGGAATACCGCTAAATAAACTCATGGGCCTTAAAGGACCACTTCCCAATGCCCTTCATAGATTAAATGCTTTGATCAGTTGGCAGGAAAGGGGCGGTATTATTTCTTGGATGGATATTCTGGCTATAATTAGATCTGTATTGCTCCTAAAGATCAGGATAATATGATGTTCACATGCCTATATGGAACTTTTGCATTCAAGTGGATGCCGTTTGGGTTATGTAATGCACCCGCTACCTTCCAAAGTTGTATGATGTCTATTTTCTCAAATATGGTGAAGGGCACCTTGGAGGTGTTCATGATGATTTTTTTGTGGTTAGAGATTTATTTGAGCTGTGTTTGGTGAGCTTGAGTAGGGCTTTGCAGAGGCGTGTGGAATTCAATCTTGTGCTTAATTGGGAGAAATGCCACTTCATGGTGAAGGAGGGCATTGTTCTTGGGAACAAAATTTCAGCAAAAAGGGCTAGAGGTTAATCGAGCCAAGGTTGAGGTTATTGAGAAGCTACTACCTCCTATCTCAGTGTAAGGGGTACGTAGTTTCCTTGGGCATGATGACTTTTACTGAAGGTTTATAAAAGACTTCTCTAAAATTGTAAATCCACTTTGCAAACTTTTGGAGAAGAAAACTAAGTTCTTCTTTGATACTGAATACATTAAGGCATTCAAATGCCCTAAGAGGAAGATGGTTGAGGCCACTATTATTGTTTCTCCTGATTGGACGAAGCTGTTCGAGATTAGGTGTGATGCCAGTAGAGTGGTACTTGAAGCTGTTCTTGGATAAAAGAAAGAGACGTTGTTTCAACCGATTTATTATGCAAGGAAAGCCCTAAATGGGGCTCAGAAGAATTATATGGTGACAGATCAGGAACTTCTAGCAGTGGTGTATGATTTTGAGAAGTTTAGGGCATATTTTCTAGGTACCAAAGTAGTGGTACACACTGACCACACTGCCTTGAGGTACCTAATGGCACAGAAGGATGCTAAAATAAGGTTGATTCGGTGGGTATTGCTACTTTAGGAATTTGACTTTGAGGTCAAGGATTGTAAGGGATGTGAGAATCAGGTGGCTGATCACCTATCCAGACTCAAAGGTGAGGAAATAGTAAAAGACGAGCTTAAAATTGATAATTCCTTTTCGGATGAGAAAGTATTGGCTGTAGTGCTCGAAAAAGTACCTTGGTATGCTGACTTCGCTAACTATATGGTAAGTGAAGTAATGCCAGAGAATCTTTCTTTCCATCAAAGGAAAAAGTTTCTCCACGATGATGTGAAACATTATTTTTGGGATGAACCGTATTTTTTTCGGCGATATACGGATGGTATTATTAGACGGCACATTCCAGAACTGGAGATGTTGAGTGTACTGGAAGTAACTCATACTTCCCCAGTTGGAGGTCACCATGCTGTGATTGTACTGCCAAAAAAGTGCTTCAAAGCGGCTACTATTGGCCCACTTTGTTCAAGGATTCTTATCAGTTCGTAAAGAGATGTGACCAATGTCAAAGGCAAGGGTCTATCTTAAAGTTCCATAAAATGCCAATGTCTAAGATATTGGAGGTAGAATTATTCGATGTCTAGGGCATTGAATTTATGGGGCCTTTTGTGAGCTCATTTAGGATGAAGTACATACTAGTTGCTGTTGACTACGTGTCAAAATGGATCGAGGCCGTGGCTCTGGCAGATAATGAAGGAAAGCGGGTTGTTTCTTTTTTGAAGAGAAATATCTTCTCTCGCTTTGGGGACCACGTACCATCATAAGCAATGGAGGATCACACTTTTTCAATAAGATATTTAGAGCCGCCTTGGCAAAATATGGAGTCAAACAACATAAGTTGGCTACTCCATACCATCCACAGACCAGTGGGTAGGTGGAGATCTTTTATCGGGATATCAAAGCTATCCTTGCCAAGACTGTAAATGTTGGTCGGAAGGATTGGTCTAGGAACCTGGACGATGCATTATGGGCATATCAAATGGCTTTCAAGACACTCATTGGCATATCTTCATACCAATTGGTTTATGGAAAGGCGTGCCATTTGCCTTTTGATCTAGAGTATAAAGCACTATGGGCACTAAGCATCTTAATCTGAACTGGAATGAGACAACAAATATAAGATTGGGGTAGCTAAATGAGATGGATGAGTTCCATCTTAGAGCTTATGATCAGGCTAATCTATTCAAAGAAAGAATGAAGAAGTACCATGACAACAGGATTGAGCAGCGAGATTTTCAGAAAGGTGATTTGGTACTTCTATTTAACTCAAGATTGAAGTTGTTCCTAGGTAAGTTGAAATCAAAATGTTCTGGCCCTTTTAGAGTAAATCAAGTCAACTCATCTGAAGTAGTTGAACTCAAAAATAAAGATGAAAGTGTCTTCAAAGTAAATAGGAAGAGGGTGAAGCTATACATGGGCCCCATGGACTCAATAAAGTGTATAGTAACCATTTTTCTCAATGAAGTCTGAGTAATCAAGATAGAAAAGTCATGCCGCGATAATAAATCAGGCGCTATTGGGAGGCAACCCACAATGTGTTGTTGTAGAACATTTTTAAATTAAGTTTGTTTTTATTAGTGCAATATTAATGCGTTTGTGAAGTCTGTAGGATTTAAAATGCAGAAAAAAGGAGTAGTGGTGCAGTTGAAAACAGGGGTGAAAATTTGAGCTACTGGAACAAAAGTGGCGGCCAATTTGGTATACCACCACTCCCATGACGGTTCACTATTTCCACCATCACAAGTAGACAGAAAAATTCATTCACTGGATCAAGTTGACGGTTAAAGTGGTGGAACATCCCAAAGTTGGGGTCCGTCAAATCAACCTTCAAAATAAAACTGGATGGCTTGGGTTCTGGTAAGGAATGAAGGTGACATTGGTGGCCCATCCCACTAACCGTCGAAAAGAAGTAGAATCGCTCAAGTCTAGTAAGACTCGACAGCCAACCTGGTAGACCGTCGCACATTTGATGGACAGTCGGTACCGCCGTTAATGTAACCCTAATGCTGGGATGGGTTGGGTTGAATCTGAAGCATTTTAAATAAACCGTACTCCACCCAAAAGAGTTTAAAGAGATAGAATAAAGTCGGTACATTCATTGTAACTACTTTAAACTTCTCAACTGATCAACTCTCTTTGGATTCAAAGTATCTGAAGGCAGTTACCACTTTAGGGCTCTCCATTTCCTTTATTTTCTCTTATTTAAACAATCCCACTCCTTTTATTTTCTTCATCACAATCGGTTAAAATCAAAAGCAAAGAATTATAAGTTACTCTTGTTTTTTAAAAGTTGCTAGCAAAGAAGGAGAAGATTCTGCAGAATCAAGGTACGAGCATAACATTTTTCTTCTCACTTTGAATTGCAAAAATATGAAGTGATTGAGTGTTTGTTGACAAAATCTCATCTTGTTGTCTCCTTGTGCTCTAAACTATGGATGTTGTGCGTTCAGAATTTTAATGTATAATATCGGGTGAAGCCTAAGTACGGAAAGCTATTTTTGGGATGTCACACTCTCTGACTCAAAGCTGATGGTAGCCTGATCTGAGGTCTATCTTGGAGAAGTAACTAGCACCCTAAAGTTGGTCAAACAAGTTATCTATTCTAGAAAGTGGATACCTGTTCTTGATCATAACTTTGTTGAGCTGACGGCAATCGATACATATCCTGAGAGAACCATCTTTCTTGCAAACAAATAAGACTAGTGTGCCCCGTGAGGATACACTGGGCCTGATGAATCCCTTATCTAAAAGATCCTTCAACTGATCTTTCAGTTTCTTGAGTTCTACTTGTCCCATTCTTTATGACGGAATAGAAATAGGTTGAGTATTTGGAAGAAGATCACTGCCGAAATCTATTTTCCTTTTGGGAGGAATGCCTGGAAGATCTTTGGAAAAGATATCTGAATATTCATTAATCACTGGGACTAATTCAAATCTAGGAAATTTGGAACTAGAATCTTTAACGTGCACGAGATGACACACACACCCCTTAGAAATTATTTTCCTTGCCTGAAGGTAGTAAACAAGATGACCCCTGAAAGATAAAGTACTACCCTTCCACTCTAGGATGGGCTCATTCAGGAACTGAAAATGAACTATCCTATTTTTGTAGTTGACTGTGGCATAGCAAGAATGAAGCCAATCCATGCCAAGAATGACATCAAAATCAGTCATCTCTAACTCGACTAAATTTACTGACCTAGCTTTCTAAAATATTATAATCAGGTGGTTCCTGTATACCTGTCGAGCTATGATGGTTTTAACCACTAGGGTAGAGACTGAAAAGGGCTCTACTAGAATTTCAGGGCTGATTTCGAAATCGCCTACTATTAAGGGAGTAATAAAAGACAGAGATGCACCTGGATCTAGCAAAGCATAAAAATGAACATAGAAAACCTGTAACGTACCAGTAATGACATTAGGAGAATTTTCCTGATCCTGTTGGGTCTGAAGAGTATAGAGTCTGTTTGGACGTTGCCCACTAGTAGCACTGGAAGTGGCACCCTGCTGATTTGGGAAACCGGATTGGGCTGTGAAATAATTATGCTGACCCTGCAGACCTGGATGCGGAGACTCTCTAACCCTGTGGCCTGGCTTGCCATAACCAAAATAGACATCACTACCGGATCTGTAAATACCCTTGTGGTTCTTACCACAGGTTTGACAAAGGGGATTTGTGCGGGCACCACCAACATTGCTCTGAGACTAAGAGCTTGGGACTCTATCTCTGAACTTAGGAGCTAGAGAACTGGATGAAGAATGAACTGGAGCTGATGACTTAGGATGAAACTACAAACGATTTTTTCCTTCTGATTTGGGTTGAGCAAAACTGAAACTGCCTGACCTTGCTCTATTGTTCTGCCTCTCCCTAGTCCTAATCTTTTGCTCCTCTATTTGTTGAGTATGGGTTATGAGCCTGGCTAAAGTCATATCACTGTTCAGCATTGCAGACTTACACTCATTTACCATGCTATCCTTCACCCCTGACATGAACTTGCTCATCTTAGCCCTATTTTCTGTAACCACATGAGGGGCATATCTAGCTAGCTGAGTAAATCTGAGAGAATACTCTTTAACCATCATATTTCCTTGCTTGAGGTTGATGAACTCTAGAACTTTTACCTCCCTCAGCTCTTGGGAAAATAATCTATCTAAGAAAGCCATCACAAAGTCCTCCCACTCTATAGGACCTGTATTCTCTAACCTCTTAAACTTTCACTGTTTGTACCAAGTATGAGCAACATCCTGTAACTGGTATGCAGTTAACTCGGCACTCTAATAAGAAGTAATTCCCATGATATCTATGACCTTTTGAACTTGGTCAATAAATTACTGAGGGTCTTCATCAGTCTTAGACCCGAAGAAAGATGGAGGGTTCATTCAGGTGAAGTCTTGAATCCTAGATGTGGCTGATTTGGCCACTGAATTATCTGGAATAACTGGTGGCCGTTCGTTTTGGGCAGCTAAAGATTGAGAAAGTGTGGTAAATGCGGCCCTAAACTCCGTATGAGAAATATGTTCACCCAAAGGATCATCAGGCTGAGGAGCTAGCTGGTTTTTTCTCTTTGGAGGCATATTCTAAAATATAAGAAGAATAGATTAGACTGATAGTTTAACTTGAAATTATGCTCACTAGCACGATATGAATACTGAAAGAAGTGAAACTATTCCTAAAATATCTTATAGCCTCTTGTACATCAATGTGGAGCGCAACACACCCAATCACAAGACTCTACTAGATGTCATTTTCAAACTTCCTAGGACTCTATTGAACCTTAGGCTCTGATACCAAATGGCATAGAGCCGCTCCTTTGTTAGCCCTGTCGATGTAGGCCAGAGTTCAAATTGAGTGTAAGCGAATCCTGATAAGGCAGGGCAAACCTCAGTCCTGAGTGTAGGAAAATCCCATTCGGTGGGCCAAACCTTAGTGAGGACTCTGAGTCCATAAGGGGGTGTATGTAACACCCCAATTTAGGAAGGAGTCCCACATCGACAAAATATAGAAGGGATACTGGATATATAAGAAAGCCTTACTCTCTAGTAATTCATTTTAAAGCCGTGAGGGCCTGGGCCTAGAGTGGATAATATCACTAGTGGGTTGGGATGTGACAGGGGTATCTCAGGCCTGGTCGGTTTGAAATGCCCGTCGCGGCCAAGGCCTCGAGTCAGGTCGTGACATGGTGCCATCTTGATACTAGCATGGTAACTATTGTTATAAGCAAACTCTATCAGTGGAAAATTCTCATCCCAATTACCTTTAAAATCAAGAGCACATGCTCTCAGCATATTCTTCAAAGTTTGGATGGTCCTCTCAGCCTGACCATCTGTTTGCGGATGAAAAATGGAACTCATATGAACTTGGGTACCAAGAACCTTTTGAAATGCTCTCCAAAACTACAAAGTGAACTGAGTACCCCAATCAGAAATGATAGACAAGGGAACTCCATGCAACCTGACTAACTCCTGAATATATAATCTAGCATAATCCTTAGCTGTATAAGATGCATGCACAGGTAGGAAATGCGTTGACTTAGTCAGCCTATCAACAACAACCCAAATAGAATCATGATGGCATTAGGAAAGAGGTAAACCAATTATAAAATCCATATTCAGCTCTTCCCACTTCCAAGTGGGTATACTAAACTCTTGCATTATGAGACCAGGTCTTTGGTGCTCTACCTTAACCTGTTGGCACGTTTTACAGTTCGCCACAAACCCTGCTATATCCTTCTTCATACCACTCCACCAATAATTTCTCCCAGGTCGTGGTACATCTTGGTAGTACCAGGACGAATAGAATATCGTGCGCCATGCGCCTCAGCCATAATTCTCTGTCTCATATTAACAACATAAGAAACAGATAATCTACCCTGCAATCTCAACACACCATCTCTTCCTTGGGAGAAAACCTCTACTTTTTGGACCTTAACTGACTCCTTCAATCTGACCAAACTAGTATCTAAGTCTTGCTTCTCTTTTACTTCCAAAAATAAGGAGGATTAGGATTTACTCTGCACTAACATACTCCCCTCAGCGGAATCAAGCAACCTAACACACAATCTAGCCAAATGATGTACATCACGAGCTAACTCTTTCTTTCTGTAACACCCCAAATCTGGTACTCAAAATGCTACATAGTACTTATGACCCCGAAGGACAACAAGCTAACCCATGACTGATATCTGTACCTATACACTACATAATATACCATATAGATGTGGAAACATGTACCAAAAGTCCATAAGGTTCAAAACTGAATAAACATCTGATAAAAACAATGTCTGAAAAATGGTACAATCAATACCAAAATGAATCTGAAGTAACTTTCTGACATGCTATAGTCTAAAAGCCTCTAAATTGTTTGAATAAGGAGTTGATGGGACATATCCCCAAATAACTCCATCTACTGAAATAAATAAGTACTAAAAGAATAACGTAATAAATAATATCATCATCGAATGATGAGAACTAACTGCTAACTTTGTCTACTGAAATCTGGAATGCTACTGATACTCTGGATCTCGTGCTCCTAAACCTATGGCATAAAATATAACACCATAGCACAAATACGTTAGTACGTTGGAATATACTAGTATGCAAGTAAGTAGGCTGAATGAAAATAGTTCATATACATGAACAATACTAACTGATTGAATGATATGAGCATGAGAATGCGTGCATGAATACGTAACTGAAACTGAGATCGTGATAAGGCTGAATACTAGGTTCTGACTACTGGATCTATTAATAACCTGGATTCACTAACATCTAAGTTTACGAATACTGGGTACTGAATAACTGAGTTTGCTGATTATGATATCTGAGTCATTGATAAGTAAGGGTCTGATACTATATTACTGAATACTGAAGGACTAAAACTATATTATTGATACATGAATAACTATTTTTGACAATTCTGATTATGGCGAACTAGTCTGGTTGACTGTATTTGATAGTCCTAAAGTTGAATATTGATAACATAAGTTCTGATAACTGATATATCTGATAACATGAGTAACTGTATCTGACAGTCTTGAATCTGGTGTAACTAACTGAGTTTTGTATTGAGCTGAGTTGACTATATCTAACAGTCCTGCATCTGAAGAACTATTTGAGTTCTTTTACTGAGACTAAAAGTGAGATTAAAACTGAGACTGTGGGAGGTAATCATCTAACCGACATACCCCGAAACTAAACTGGTGGGGTCCAACCTATAACCCCAGCTGGAAGGGTATCAGTACCGTACCACGGGTAAAAACAAGCTGTGAGTATACCCTTACTGATAGGGAGATCTTCCGTCAACCCTTCCTGATAGGAAACTTCAATGAGATGTATAGACCCCTAAACACGTAAGGTGCATATCTACCTATGCTGGCTACGTAGTTCTGGAATGCAAGGATTGCTTCTAAGGATCACACCCTCTACTGAATAATAGGTGAGTCCCCATCCTTGGGTTCACTAGGTGCTGAATCCTACTTCTAACTAAATAGACACTGAACTGATTAAATAAACTGAGCTGATACTGGTAGTATAGTTTAGCTAAGCTGAACTGAGTTTCGTTGATTGACGGAATACTACTGAGATCTGAGGACTGACTGAGAGTACTGAAGTTACTAAGATTACTGAGAATACTGAAGTTTTTGAGATTACTGAGTATTGATATCATTGAGATTACTGAACTACTGGGATTACTGAGATTTCTGGGTTACTGAGCTTTCCTGAGTCACATGATTGACTGAGTTCTATGGATTATGGCTTGACTGACGATATCGTGAAAACATGACACTGGCTCTAGGAACACAACTATATTTTTTGGGTACAAGTACCCTCAGGACTTGATAGAAGAAAACTGACATAACATGGCACTTATAGATCATAGGACTATAGTCCACAATTCATAATATAATAAGTTGGGGATTTCATGCTACACATAGTTCTCAAAATCTTATACATGGAAGGGAATGGATATAACCACATGCTATAAGTCCATCAATTTTGTTTCATGAACATTCCATCAACAATCATAATGCATAAAAATATCATAGAAGTCAATGTTTTCGTAACGGTATAGCATGCATTTGTCATTTAGGTCACAATTTAACTATAATACATGATTTCTAGTCTCTTAGGCATTTTATCAAATACCTTACATGCACAAATTGGGCATAGGTGTAATCACCAAATTATTCATCATAAACAACCAAATTTACATGTTTCCAACTCATATGATATCATAGATTCATAAAAACACATAAAGATTCCAACTTGCAAATCAATCAACATCAACAACATGAACATAATCCATTCGCCACATAAATATCATGATATATAATTTACAAGAGGGTTCTTGGGCTTCATGGATGAACGGAATCCATGAATAAACACTATGCATACCTTAGCTTATAATTCTATGAAGATTGACGAAGAGAAATTCTTGAACTTGAATCTTCTATGAAAAACCCTAATGTGTTCTTGAGAGGATTTTGAGAGAAGAGGCTATATTTTGGTTCAAATGAGGCTAAATTCTGTGTTTTTGAGCTTATATAGGGTGGGTAAAAAGCCCATTTTTTCCTTAAATATGCTGAGCTGGAAGCTGGAAAATTTGACAGCGTGCGATGGAGCGTGTGCTGCATGCTCTAGTCCTCCGCACTGGAGCATGCATCTCTTGCTCTATTGCATACTAGAACCTGTGGAATAGAGCATGCGTCGCATGCTAATCGCATGCTGCTACTGTTTTGAAAACCAAACATGCCCTAAACGGATTCTAAAAATTCTGAAACTCACCCGAGATGTACTATTGACTTGCCCCATCATAACGCAACTTGAAAATTAAAAAATGGAGATCAAAAAGGTCATAAAATAATTTCCTGAAGTTTGAAGGCTTAAAATGTGACTAAGTGTTGAACACTTATCAAAATTTTCTAAGTGTTGGATCTTTTAAAGAGCTTCAAGGTGCTAAACGAACTGAATTTAAACGCAAGATTTTGCTGGGTCTTACAATATCTCCCCCTTGGGAACATTTATCCTTGAGTGAGACTGACTAAGATGGGAGAAAAGATCAGATGACTGACTAAGATGGGAGAAAAGATCAAATGAATTATGTATAGAACATACCCAACTAAAAACATGAGATCATGCCTGACATAACTGAAGAGCTGACTATAACATACAGAATATGCATATCTAATGCATGACTGATAATCTGAATTCATGCATATCTGATGCATAATTACATGACTGAGCTGATATATGAATGTTGGACTGAAATATGTCAGGGTGCTTAGCACCAGGTTTGTAATGGAAATCTGATGCCACGTTCGTAATGGTAGTTTGAACATAGAATTGAGTAGGTTCAAGAAAATTGTTATAAAAACTAAAAAGTACTGATGAACCTATATTATACTAGAAGTATGCATGTACTGACTGATACTGGAACGTGATACATGAACTGAATATTGTGAGCTGAACTGAGCCCCTAAATACATGGCTCACAACTGAGGTTGAAACTTGAGGGTCAACCTATAAGTACTCCTTACTCCAATCTAGATTTATTTTGTGAGAAGAGAGATTAGGATTCTTAAGTCATGAGATTTCGGGAAATTATAGCATATCTTCTCCTTGGGATACTATGTCCCTTGAAGAATGCTGACGTTGCTGAGATATTGAGGAAAGACCGGCGCAATGCATAAGGCACCTAGAATCTGAATCATGACTAATTATCTGAGATCTGAAGCTGAGGCGTGATACATGAACTGAGTTAGGCTTGCATCTCTCTGATTGGTTCATCTTAGAATAGTTTCATACATAAGATTTTAGCTATGAGAATAGATAGAAAGATGGGAAACCAAACTGTACGAACTTGTCTAACTAACTGCTAGACTAAAGTAATGGCTGTTTAAACTAATTCCCTACTAACTGACTCATCTAATTTGTTGACTTATTAATGGTTAAGTACTGAGCATGCATGATTGAACGGTACTTAGTCTGAATAAGTGGGCTGAGAATATGGAGTTTTTCTTATGAAAATGAGAAAGGGACTAACTGAGTAACGTGAGATAGCTAAGCGTGAATTCATGAAATACTAAATTATCCGAGGACGCAAGGCCAGGAAGATAACATGGTTCAGAAATATTTTGCAAGTTAAGGTACTAAAACACTGATGACATGCAGGACTGATAACTACATGTTATGGTCAAGCTACACTTAAAGTTAGACTGTGGTACTGATCTAAGTTGGTGATAGCCAGATCTAAGGTCTATCTTGGAGAAATAACTTGCACCCTGGAGTTGGTCAAATAAATCATCAATTATAGGAAGAGGGTACTTGTTCTTGACTGTGACTTTATTAAGCTGACGATAGTTAATGCACATACGCAAAGAACCATCTTTCTTTCTCACGAATAGAGCAGGTGTGCCCTAAAGAGATACACCGGGCCTTATAAAAACTTTGTCTAAAAGATCTTTGAGTTGTTCTTTCAACTTCTTAAGATCTGCGGGTGCCATACGGTAAGGAAGAATAGAAATAGGATGAGTATCGGTAAGAAGATCAATCCCAAATTCTATCTCTCTATTGGGAGGCACCCCTGGGAGATCTTCTGGAAAAATATTAGGAAACTCATTAACAATGTTAACTGATTGGATAATGAGAGTCTCAGACTTAGAGTCCTTAACTATGACTAAATGATAGATGCAACTTTTGGATATAAGCTTTCTGGCTTTGAGATAAGTAATAAAATGACTCTTGGATGATACTAAACTCCCGGACAACTCAAAGACTTGTTCATCAGGGAACTGAAACTTAACCACATGGGTACGACATTCTATAGATGCATAAAAAGAGTGAAGCCAGTCCATACCCAGATAACATCAAAATCTACTATGTCTAACTTTATCAAGTATGCAAGCATGACTCTATGAAGGACTGTAACAAGACATTTTTGGTACACTTTCTTGACAATGATTGACTCACCTATGGGGGTAGAAACTAGAATGGGCTCAGGGATCTTTTCATGATCCAGGGTCCAACAACGCATAAATATCAAAATAAAATACATGAAGTATACCAGTAACAACATTAAGAGAATCCTCCTACTCCTATTGGGAAGGTAAGGCATAGAATCTTGTCTGGTACTACCCGCTAGCAGTTCTAGAAGAAGTGTCTTGAGGAAGGGATGGACGGGCTACAGGATCTAGCACACTAGCAGTCTAAGTCTGAGGGCGAACATCACGGTTTACCTGCCTGGTATGTGGGCAATCTCTAATATCGTGACCCTCTTAGCCACAACCATAGCAACCTTTCTGGCCCCATAAATATCTACCTCCATGGTCCTTACCACACTTGCCGCATGAGGGATGGTTAGGCCTGTTACTCATAGTGTTCTGGGACCTGGACATAGTCGATCTATTTCCACGCTCCTGCCTGCCTCCAGGTGCAGAAACACTAGCGAATGAAGGTGCTGGCATAGATGAATGAATCTAAAACTGAGGGCAGTTCTCTCCATGTGATCTAGTCAGACCATACTCATGCTTCTCTGATCTAGCCCTTTTGTTCTCTCTTACTCTATCCCTCTCCCTTATATTATCTATTTTGATCTGCTGGGCATGTAGCATTAGCCTATCAAGATCTATATCCCTATTCAACATAGCTGTCCTACACTCTATCAGTACCAAATCAGATACTCCAGTCATGAACTTACTCATACTAAATCGTGTGTTAGAAATCAAGTTAGGAGTATATTTATCCAACTGATTAAACTTAAGGTAGTACTTCTTTACCGTCATGGAGCCCTATCTCAAGTTCATAAACTCCTCTTCTTTCGCCTCTCTCATTTCTAGCGAAAAGAACTTATCTAGGAACATATCCTGGAACATCTGCCAAGTCATAGGATCAGCATCCTCACCTCTATTCTTCTTTCATACAACAACCCAGTCATAAGCAATGTCTTTCAACCTGTAAGATGCCAACTCCACACTTTCTTCCTCAGAAATATGCATCACCTGTGTGATCTTCCCTATTTCCTTAAGATATAACTGTGTGTCCTCACCTGCCTTGGACACCTAGAACTCTGGCAGATTAATCTGCATGAAATCATAAATCCTAGCAGCAGCTAAATCACCTTCCTGCTGATAAAGAACTGCAACCTTATTATTAGCCAGAACATTTGTGGTGACTGCTTGGGGTAGCACCTGAAAAGCTGCCCAAAACTCAGCATGAGAGATATTTGCGTTCTGGGGATCAGCAGGCTGGGGTTTCTCATTATTATTTCTGCGGGCATTTGCTTGTCGAGGAGGCATTTTGTTGAAATAAGAGAGCACAAATTAATAGCTAAGAAAGATAACTTTAAGCATGATAGACTTTGAAAGAAATAAATGACTTTTTCGTAAAATGTTTTGTAGCCTTTTGCTCATTGATGTGGCGCGCTACACACTGATCACCAAGACTCTACTTAACACGACTTTTTAGACTCCCTAGGACTCTCTAAACCTATGCTCTGATACCAAGTTTGCAACGCCCTGAAAGCAGGTCCCGAGATGTAAAACGGTTCTTAAGATTACAAGTAGCCCCAAGCTAACCCTTTGAGCCTACTACTACATATAAAGCTTTCTTTAATATAGAAAATCAAGTAATAGGACTAAATCTCATCAAGTCATAGTTCAAAAGAACTATAAACGTAATATCTAAAACATCAAATACTGAGAAATCTGACTATCACTGACAATCTAGCCTGACAATGCCTCTACTACTCAAGAGAACTGGAGATCCATTGGTACAGGTCCCCAACTGACTCATACTCAAATGAAAGGAGTAAAAATAACTACTAACAAGCTAAATGTTTGAATAAAGGGGTCCTCAAACCATGAGGACTCACCACTGCAAGAATGTAAACCAATGTGCTTGGAAATCACTGACGAGACTGGGACTGAACACTTGAACCTACATTATGAGGAAATGTAGCACACAGATGAGTATGTGGATCAGTACTTGGGAATGTACTTAGTATATGGGGGTACATGCAATATATATATATGTTTATATATATATATATATATATTTATATGTTTATATATCTATATATATATGTTTATATATATATATATATTAAACAGTAATATCAAAATTTTTCAAATCATGCATGTCAATTGTAAATGGCTCATATAGCTCAATGAAATCTAAAATCTGAGACCATACATAATGAATAGTAAAGCATAAAATCTGAAAGTCCTAAGACATTACACTTATTTCAAATATTAATGTTCTTCTCTTATTCTCTAATCAATTGAGCTATGTGAATTCGGGAATATAGTCTACATAGTAAATCTGCATATCGAATCTTTTAAACTAGTAAACTATGCTAAGAATGAAGGAAATCTACTTGGGAGGTTCTTCTAACCGATATGTATACCATGAGAGCATCCATGATATCCCACAACTAGCCCCCGTAGTGTTAGGGATATTCTACACTTGCCATCGGAATAGAATAATCTATCTCAATGATCACTATCTTAGTTATCCACGTATAGTAGAAGTCAATGTCTCAACCTACGGTGGCATGCAGATTTGGGGTACAAAACCGTTGTAACATGTCCAACTCAGTGCTAAATAGTACTCCCAATACTATGCTAAAAAATTTCAAGAAAATCCACTTTAAAGAAATGTCATATGTCATAAGGAAATCAATTATAAAGTTTGTAATCTCTTTTCGTAAAGTGGATTTCAACTCTATGGTGACCAAAAGGTTAAATCTGTCTAAATTGTTTTTGAATAGTCAAAACAAGGATGCATGTAGCATATCAATTCTCAAAACATCAATCTTGATGAGGCTTCCATGACCCATATATCAATACTTGATCAAAACAATTCAAGATTTATGCTTTATATCATAATCATGCATAATTTATATAGAAATCGAGAAATTTCAGCTTTAAGCATGATAACAATATCAAACTCATGGAATTTATCTTCTGGGCATTGAAAAATATCAATTCTCTTGAACAATACCATAGAATATAAATTAATATTTCAAATTCATGGTAAACATGTAAAATCATGTATCTTCGTAAAATTTACACAATTTCTGGGCATAAGAAAGAAAGAATGCTCTTGTTCAAAACCCCACATACCTTAAACTTAAAGCTTTTGATGAACTCTTAACTTCAAAACTTTATTCGTGAGACTAATGGGTGCTTCTTGTATCCCTTACAATGGGGATTCTGAATATAAAAAATTATCAAAAAACTACGGTTGAATCTTGAGATATTTTGATCTTTAAGTTGAAACCCTAATGAGTGTTCTTGGTGATTTTGAGAGATAATGAGCTTATATTTGCATTCCAGGGATTAAATCCTGTGTTAAAGATGATATAGGGTTGGAAAATTACCATATTACCCTTAATAAGATGGAATAAAGAAGCTGAAAATTAGGCACAAAGGCTATTGGAAAGGCGGTGCCTTGCCCAGAGCCTTTGCTAAGGTGGGCGGCGCCTTTCCCAGAGCCTTAGCTAGGCTGGGTAGCACCCCTTTGTATCCTTTAGCTACTGTTTTGCCAACCCAAACACGACCTTAGGATCGTCTAAAAATTCCGAAACTCACCCGGAATGTACTACAAACTTTCCCCATCACAACGCAACACAAAATTAAGAAACAGAGGTCAGGAAGGTCGTGAAATAATTCAATGAAGATTGAAGGCTCAAATAAACTAAGTGTTGGAATACTTAGCTAAAATTCTAAGTGTTAAGCTTCTTGTGACTCGTTTCGGAGGCTTTAACGATGAGGAAACTTTATGGGGTCTTACAGGTTCTATATTTGACAGTGACCGCTTACACTCTCTAATGAGAGTTGTAATTTGGGCTTATCAGGTATGCATTCCTGGATGCCTACCATTACATGATTGAGTCCACAAATCCCGAAAGAAGACGACATTGCATCTTGATGAAAACGGACGGTTCAAGTATTTTTTTGAATCCTATGGTGCTTGGATTCAAGGTTTTTGACATTTGAGAAAAGGCATAGCCGTTGATGATACCTTCTTGGGTAGCAGGTATAATGGAGTTCTGCTAGAAGCGGTGGTCCAGGATGTGGAAAATCACTTTTTTCATGTCTCTTTTTGTGTAGAGGACAAGGAATGTGATGCCTTTTATGGATTTTTTTAAACCACTGCGAAGCTGCATCAAAGATATCAAAGAGTTGTGTTTTGTATCGGATAGGCATCCAAGTATTCCAAAGATGGGTTCACGTTTCTTCACTTTAGTTTACTTTGATTGTTGCATCAGGTATCTTGGAAAGAACATTCAGACTAACTATTACAACGAAAGGGTCGTGACCTTTTTTATAGAGCAGCTAAAACATATAGTAGAGAGGAGTTTTTAGACCATTTCAATTAAATAATAGATGTGAATGCCAAGGTAGCAGAATTTTTTGTGCATGTCGATTTTGAGAGATGGACCCGAGCATTCTGTCCGGTAGATAGGTACATTCTTATCAATTTAATGTCTTATTTGAGTTACAAGTTTAGTATGATGTCGTACTAAGTGATTCTTTTGTATAGGTATAATATTATGATATAAAACATAGATGAATCGGTGAATTCATTGTTTAACGATGAAAGAGATTTCCCATCATGGCTATGTTTGAAAAAAATAAGCAAGAAGTATGAAAATTTTTTAACGAAAGGCATGTGCAGTTCAAGTGTCCAAACAAGATCCTGATTCGTTCTCAAAATCAAAAAAATAATATCAACGAACGTCAGTCTGGGGAATAGGTTATTATCTCATAAAATAGCAGATTACAAATTCAGTACCACCGATCATGGTGATATTGCCATGGTCGATCTTCAAACAAGATCTTGTACATGCAGAGTTTTTGACTTGGACAAAATACTCTGTCCATATTCTATGGTAGTGCTTTGAGCTTAATACGGTCATAAATATGGATTTGAAGTTTACGAGCACTCCTCTCAATATTATTCGGTGGAAAAATATAAAATGACATATAGTAGGCATATTACTCTGGTTCCTCCCGAAGAATCTTTGGTTGTTCCTGTAGAGATTATGGGGTCATTAATACCTCCTCCATATATTGACCCAAGCACTATCAAAATGGGAAGAAATCCATATAATAGGAGGCATGAAGTCAGAGAATCATTTTCATCAAGAAGAAACAAGTGCTCCGTATGTAAGCACGCTGGTCATAAAAGAACTACATGCCCGGATCGTAATCCACTAAGATAATTGTATTTGCAGAAACTTGTATAGTTTGTTGTGGACTTTTTATATTTAAATCATTGTTGTGAACATAATGTTATTATTTATTATACATAAAATATCTTTTTAATAACTTGTGCATCAATAAAAAGAGGCAAAACATGAACTAAACAATACAACAGACCACAAGTATTTTTAACAGATTACCCATCTGTGACGACAGATGGACATTAGCTAGAAGAACATAATATAGTTCCATAAAACTGGAATGTTTTCCTCCAACAGATGACAAATCTGTGGCAATAGATAGATAATCTATTGACAGAAATCTAATCGATGACCAATCTGTTCCAACACATGGTCCATCTATTGAAAGAATTCAAAATCCAAAATTTCTATTGCTACTGGATTCAAAACTGTTCCTTACCTCCAACCATGGACATGTTAACTGTAAAATGTTTAGAAGAAGAAACAGACAGAATCAAAATTGAATAAGAATTAAAAATCCAAAGTCGACTAAAAATAAATTTTTCATTTAACGAAAAATAAAATACATTAGGTATAGATCCGATATAGAAAAATTAAAATACATATGCTAAATGAAAAAACACATTCTAATTATTATTATTATTATTATTATTATTTATCATCATCATCATCACTAATGACAACCGACCAACCAACTCGCAGCAGCAGGGCCTTGATCAGCCTCTGCATCTCTCTAAACATCGTCATTCTCACGGCGACCAACTCCCTTTGCAGGTCATTGAAATGCCTCTGAAGTTTGCACACTATGTCGCGCAGAATAACAATGTCTCAAATAGGATCAGCCATATCTAGAACACGCATGAATTGACAAATGTAAAGAAAAGAGTCCAAATATAATACAACGTATACTACAAACTGGTAGATTTACATTGGAAAAAACTTACCTCAACGATAAAGGAATATGCTCTTTGAAAAGAAGTTGTTAAAGATGTCACACGAAAAGAACAAATACAAGAAATAAATAGAGTTTAGCAGAATGGAGATTAAGGAGGGACCTATTTATTGATCTGGATGTGTAAGGACAAAAGGCACTTCTGTTAAGCTCCATTGTATTAATTACATTCAAACTGGTGGCATTTTGTTTTCTATGAAAAGTCGCGACTTTTTTGTTTACTTTAATACTTCTAACCCTTTCAAAATAGTTTTGAGACTTAATAACAACCGTTATTATTGAGCTGTTACAATAGATCATCTATCTGCCGCAACAGATTTACCATTTGTTGCAATATATAGATTATCTGTTGCGATAGATAGATATATGTTGGGGATGTTTTGATTTCTTTTAACAGCTGATTCATAAGTTGCAATAGATGGAGAATTCAATTCATTAGCTGTTTTGAATGTGTTAGATAAAAAGTCACCACTACCTCTTTTTAATAGTCATCATATGCATGTACATGAATAAACCCTGTCTTATCCATCGCAACAGACATATGTTACAACATATAAATTATCTACTACGAAAGATTGATCATATGTTGGAGGAGATGTTTTGATTTCTTTTAATAGCTGATTCATTAGTTACAAAAAATAGAGAATTTGATTCATCAGCTATTTTGAATATGTTAGATAAAAATTCATGACTATTCACCTCCTTTTTAATAGTCATCACATGCGTGCAGATGAATAAAAAATGTCTGTTCTATCGCAACAGATTTATAATCTGTTGTATCATATGGATTATCTGTTGTGACAGAAGGACCATATGTTGGAGGAGATATTTTGATTTATTCCAATAGTTGATTCATCAGTTGCAACAGATGGAGATTTTGATTCATCAGCTATCTTGAATGTGTTAATATAAAAAAGTCATGACTCTTCACACCTCATTTGTAATAGTCATTACATGCATACAGATTAATAAACAACACTTTAGTGTCTTTGATGGGGTAGGAAGAATAAAGTGCATGCAATGGATCCACTTTTATGCGTAGGAGTTATGTATTATTGATCAGTCTACCACGACAGTCACACATAAAGTGTAATGATTTTGTGAATATAGTTTTTTACCGATTAGACACTGATCCTTTAGATAAGATCCTGCATTGTACTATTTAGTTTGATAGGTATGAACTGATAAGTCCGAAGGGTTCTAAGATGGTGGTGTTGATTCTCTGTTACAATTTAATGACGATCTATGCTTATGATTTTGTGTCAAGTTTAGGGAAGGGTTCAAGTTTTTGGTGGTAGTGTAAATATCCAATAGTGATTGAATCGATTTTAATGGTGCAGTGGACTTCTTGTAAGGCTTCCAAAGCCTCGTACTACAACAAACAATGATGGAACCAATAGAAATTCTCTTATTCCAAATTTATATAGATGGATTGCTGGAGGAGACTTTTAAACAATAGAAGGTGCTTGGGAGAATACCTATGCGGAAGGGGGAGGTGGAGAAGGCCATATATCATCTCAGACTTTGTTTTAGAGGAAACACAAGGGAGTAAGCAAGGAAATTCTAGCGAATATGGCCAATGAAATTGACATGAGAAACGAAAAAACTAGATGAGCTTCAAATATGGAAGTGTATCCAAATATAAAAATCCACCAGTCATTAAAAAAAAGAAGAATGGTCAACAGGATAGGAGCTGGACACTTTGCTAGAGAATGCAACAAGAGAGCGTGGTCTCAATGAAGACTCTCACAAAGTGCAGGACTAGAACTCTAAGGAAGAAGTTTTACGAGCACAAAAAATTGATACGATTGTCGGTCAGAATTGAAACCTGAACCAACTACTCCAAAATTAAAAATACAAGATCAAGCCAAGGTGGCGATTTCTCAAGTTAAACTTGCATGCCATGCCTTCTGTTTGTGGCTATGATTAGGTCGATGGAAGTAGAAAAGAAAAGGTCTGAAGTTGGGAAGAAATCCCATGCCTTGTTTTTTCCACTACCTTTGACTTGATCAGAGCCATAAACAGGAGTCATGGGATGCAAGTCTAACTTAAGAAATTGCCACCTTGGCTTGATCCTGTATTTTTAATTCAAGAGTAGTTGCTTCAGGATTCAATTATGACCGATAATCTTACCACCTTCAGTTCTCGGAAAGCTGCTTCCTTTGAGTTTTGGTCCTATATTTTATGGATCTTCATTGAGGCCACGCTCGCTAGTTGCAGTCTCTAGCAAGTGACCAGCTCAATTCCTCTTGACCATTCTTCTTTTACTTCAACGAATGATGGATTTTTATTTTTGATATGATTTCACATTCGCATCTCATCCAGTTTTTTCATTTCTCATGTCAATTTCATCAGCCAATTTTGCTGCACTTTCCTTCCTACCCTGTGTTTTCTCTTAAACAAGGTCTGAGATGATATATTGCCTTTCCAACCTCCCCCTTCCCGCACAAGTATTCTCCAACGAACCTACTACGATATAATAGTCTCCTTCAATAACCCATCCATATAAATTTGGACCAGGAGAATTTCTATTGGTTCCATCGGTGTTTGCTACGGTGCAAGGCTTTGGAGGCCTTTCAAGAAGTCCATTGAGCCATTAAAACTGGTCCAATCACTATTGGATATTTACATTGCTGCCAAAAACTTGAACCCTTCCCCAAACTTGACATAAAAACATGAGCATAGGCAGTATAACAGGGTATCAACACCATGTACTTGGTCCCTCAACCTTACCAGTTTAAACCTAACAATCTTAACTTTAAAATGTCATATCTTGTTTGAAGAATTAACGCCTAATAGGTAAAGAACAAACATTCACAAAATCATTGTACTGGATGTGTGTTTTCACGATAAGTTGATCAGTAATACATACCTCCTACATATGAAGTGGTTCCATCTACAAGCAGTTTGTTCCTCCAAACCCATCTTTACTTTAGCCTTTAATACTATTCGGGAAAAAATGGATCCATTTTCACATCCTTTTATCTACTAACAAGAGAAATACATTTGATGTCAAACAAGAGAAGAAGAAAAAGAACATTACAAAAGGGTATCACAAAATTAAGCGAATGAATAGATGACCAATCTGATGCAATAGATTACCCATCTGCTCAACCGATGAGGCATCTATTGCAACAAATGGATGACATGTTGCAACAAATGGGTCCTTTGTTGGAATAAATCAAACCATCCTTTCTACTGCTTTGATTTCTTCAAATAGTTGCTCCGTCTATACAAAAAGGTAACACAAAATTGAGTAAATCAACAGATTACCCATTTGTTCAATCGCTGAGGCATTTTGCAACAGATATAAAAACAATGGTTTGTTCATTCAAGACTTAAAAGTCACCTTTATTTCAATTTCCTCAATAAATAGGAAACTGGTAATGGGTAAATCATCAATAGCAACAGATGTAAATATCTAATTTAAATGACATACAAAGAAGAAGATGAGAGGGAAAAAGCAATAGTGAATCATACTTGCAATGTGAAAAAAGCAAAGGGATCAGAACATCCAGTTCAGTCGAGAGAAGATATTAATCGGTTAAGATCCGAAAGGATCCTCATCCGAAAGAAGAGAGAAAAAAAAGGCAAAAAGGAAAAAGAGAATTAAGAATAAAGAAGAAAGAGTGATAGACGAGTTGAGTTGAGTCTGGAGTCTTACTTATGTTATGGCTGAAGGAGAGAGTATTCTTCTAGATATGGGTTTTAAATATTTATTAATAAATTTTGAATTTTGAGGGGCACGAGGAGGCGGTGACATTGAACAGACCAGATAAGACTACTCACTCAGGAGATTTTTAAGTTATTCAAGTAATATTTTTTACCGCCTTAGTATTTTAACTTTTTTTATCTCGGATAGGAAATACCTAAATTGCTTTAAAAAAAGGGTCTTAAAACATCTAAGTGCAGCAGACAACAATATATGTTTGAAAATTTCCAAAGCTCGGTCATCCGTCGCAATAGATGCGTAATATGTTGCAACAGATGTCTTAATCTATTTGATTAAATTCAACAGAAAAGACATCTATTGCAACAGGTTGAATATTTTCTTTTATACAATTTTAATTGATTTCATATGTTAGACTAATACCTTAATTGATTAATCTAGGACCAGGGGTGAGTTCTCATAGGGTCAACTACAACTTTAATTGAGTCTTTTAGCAATTGAATGATGAGATGGTATTGCATTCCTCCCGACCAGAGTCGTCGATCGATCATTCTGAGCTGAACCTATTCTTACTACCTTATATGTTAGACTAATACCTTAATTAATTAATCTAGGACCAGGGATGAGTTCTCATAGGGTCAACTATAATTTGAACTGAGTCTTTTGGCAAATACATATGAGACGGTATTGCATTCCTCCTGACCATAGTCTTCGATCGATCACTCTGAGCTGAACCGATTCATACTAACTCATATGTTAGACTAATACCTTAATTGATTAATCTAGGAACAGGGGTGAGTTCTCATAGGGTCAACTATAGCAGATGGCATCCCTTATTTGATAAATTACAATAAATGGGTAATCTGTTATGACATGTGACAATCCATCTGATAATTTACAATAGATGGGTAAAATTTTGCAACAAATTCTTAAATCTATTTTATAACTTACAATAGATGAGTAATCAGTTGCAATTCAAGACTCGGGAAATTTTCAATGGTCAAAACCTAAGGTGTTTTAATTCTCCCCCACTTGGATCATTCGTCCTGGAATAATGGAACAAGGCAGTAAAGGGCACGATTAGACCCCAAAATATCTCTACTCTTACCTTTAAGATAGAAAACAAAACACCAAGGAAATCAATCATGTCTTTGACAAAGTTGGAATATAAAGGCGTTATGAAGAACACATACCTTCCGCACGAATTTTTGTTGCAAAAAGTAGGAACAAATACTTGAACTTTATGTCCTCTTCAGCTTTCCAAGTAGCCTCTTCCACCTTGTGTTTCCTCCATAGAACCTTTACCGAGGCCACATCTTTGGTCCATAACCAATAAACTTGACAATTTAAGATCTCAATCGAGATCTCTTCATAAGATAAGGAATCTGAAATACTAATATCATTGATAGGTACAACCTGCAACAGATCACCAATACATATCCTCAACATAGAGACATGGAATATCGGGTGAATGGAGCTCAAACTAGAAGGCAATTCCAACTCATATGCAATATTTCCAACCCTCCTCAAAATCACATAAGGACTCACATATTGAGGATTGAGCTTCTCCTTTTTACTAAACTGCATTACTCCTTACATGGAAGACACCATCAGGAACACCCTATCTCCAACCTCAAACTCTAAGTTTCTTTGCCTCATGTCTGCTTAGGACTTTTGGAGACTTTGGGCAGCCTTAAATCTATCCCGAATCACCTTCTCCATAGCTTGGTGATCCAAATTCGAGCCAAAAATAGTTATCTCACTGACCTCGAACCACCTAATAGAAGACCTACACCTCCTACCATACAACACTTCAAATGAAGTAATCCCAATGCTAGAGTGGTAGCTATTATTGTAAGTAAAGTCTAAAAGAGGAAAATGATCAACTCAAATACCACTATAGTCAATCACGCAAGCACAAAACACATACTCTAACATCTGAATAGTCTTTTCTGCTTGCCAATCTGACTGCGGGTGAAAGGCAATACTCAAACTTACCTTAGTCCCCAACCCTTTTTGGAATAACCGCTAAAAGTGAGATGAAAACTATATACCACGATATGAGATGATAGAAATAGGTACCCCATGAAACTTCACATTCTCATAAAGATACAACCTCGCATAATCCTCAGTCGAGAAGTTAGTCCCCACTGGCAAAAAGTGAGCCGAATTTGTCATCCTATCCATGATGAACCAAACCGAATAAAATTAATTCTAAGATCGAGGGATACTGGTAACAAAATCCATGTTGATCTTCTACCACTTTCATTCTGGCAATTTAATTTTTTGATATAATCCTCCGGGTCTCATGTGCTCAACTTTCACTGGTTGTCATACCATACACTTAGACACAAAATTAGCTACATATCTATTTATATTGTTCCACCAATACATCTCCTTGAGGTCATGCTACATTTTTGTTGAGCTGAGATGAACAACATAGCGTGGCTCATGCGCCTTAGCTAGAATCCTCTCTCGCAACCCATCTACATCAGGAACACATAACCTCCCTTGGTACCTTAAAGTACCATCACTACTAATCTCAAAGCCCATTGCCTTTTGCCCACCTACATCACCCTTGATCCTTATCAAGTCTAGATATAACATTTGCCTCGCCTTGATTTCAGCACTAAGAAACGACCATGCCACTTTATGCACAATCACACAACCATTCTCGGAGTCCAAGAGGCAAACTACAAGGTTAGAGAAATGGTGAATATCCTTCACTAACTCCCATTTCTCCTTATCCACATGAGCTAGACTCCCTATGGATAACCTGTTAAGAGCTTCAACAACCATATTAGCTTTACCTGGATGTTAATGAAGACTCATGTCATAGTCCTTGAGAAGCTTAAGCCATCTTCTTTGCCTGAGGTTAAGATCCTTCTGAGAAACAAATATTGCAGGCTCTTATGATTAAAAAAAGATACCCACATGCACTCCATACAAATAGCGATGCTAGATTTTTAATGTGAATACCATATCTAGTAATTATAATTTATGAGTCAGATAGTTCTTCTCATGCACCTTCAACTGCCTAGAGGCATAAGCTATCACCTTGCCATACTGCATCAAGATTCAACTAAGCCCCATATGGGACGCATCACAATAGACCACATATCCATCAGTGACTTCAAGCAAGGTCAAAATCGGAGCTGAAGTTATCTTGTCCTTCAGCTTCTTAAAACTACCCTCACAAGCATCAGAACACAAGAATTTTGCCTTCTAATAAGTCAACTTAGTCAATGGGAGAAGCTATAGTCAAAAAACTTTCCACAAACCTCCTATAAAAACCAGCTAAACCTAAGAAAAACTGAATATTAGTTGGAGTTGTGGGTCTAGACCACTTCTTCACCACTGTAACTTTCTGTGGATCCATCATGCTCTCTTCACTAGAAAAGATATAACACAAAAGTGACAACGTTCAACCAGAACTCATATTTTGAGAATTTGGAATAAACTATTACTTCTTTAAGGTCAGTAATATGATGTGGAGGTGATTCACATGATCCACCTCACTTTTAGAGTACACCAAAATTAGAGTACACCAGAATATCATCTATGAAAACAATGATGAACAAGTCCAGAAACTGACAGAAGACCTTGTTCATCAAATCCATGAATGTCGCAGTGGCATTGGTAAACTTGAAAAGACATAACCAAAAACTCAAAATTCCCATATCGGGTATGAAAGGAAGTCTTAGGGATATCCACCTCCCTAATCTTCAAATGGTGATACCTGGATTGAAGGTCAATTTTGGAGCAAAACTTATCACCCTGCAACTGATCAAACAAATCTTCTATCCTTAGAAGAGGGTACTTATTCTTTACCATTACCTAGTTCAACTGCTAATAATCAGTGCATATTTGAAGGGAACTATCCTTCTTACACATGAATAACACCAGTGCACCCCATAAGGACATACTAGGGTGGATGAAACCCTTATCTAAAAGATCTTTTAGCTGCTCCTTCAACTCAGCTGGAGCTATTTTATATAAAAGAATAGAAATTAGATGGGTGTGCAGAACAAGATCAATCCCAAACTCAATCTCTCTATCAGGAGGAACACTAGAAAGGTCATCAGGAAAGACCTCAGGAAAATTATTTATCACCGAGATAAATGAAAAGAAGGATCATCTGAGTAAAAATATTTAACCCGAACTAGATGATAGAGACACCCCTTGGAGATTAATCTTTGAGCCCTAAGATATGGTATAAAATTCCCTTTAAGAACTAGAGAACTAGCCTCCCATTCGATAATTAGTTCATTAGGGAATGTAAAGATGTTCTTATGGGTTCGACAGTCTAGAGACACATAACATGAGTGCAACTAATCTATCCCCAATATGACTTTGAAATCAACCATGTTTAATTCAAGAAAATCCACCAGAGTTTATTTACTACCAAAAGAAACAACACACCCACTATAGACTCTTCTAGCAATCACAGAGTCACCTACAAGAGTAGAAATAAAAAAAATGTCTGAAACACACTCGGTACCTAAACCAAAATGCATAACCACAAATGGGGTAGCATAAGAGAGAGTGGTCCTCAGATTAAGTAAACAGTACACATCATAGGAGAAGAGTTTCAATGTACTAGTCGCAACATCAGGTGATGCCTTGGACTCCTATTAGATAGTGAGAGCATAAAGACCATTTCGACCTTGTGTCAAAACTAGATGCTGCACCCTGTGGTGCTTGAGCTTATGATGAAGCAACTAGAACCTTGTTTGCCCTAGAAGCAACCTTGGCCACTGGACAGTTCTTAATTATGTGCCCTGGCTGACCACAGCTGAAACACTTATCCCTTCCTTCTTCATCATAACCCTGATGCAATCTACCATAAAACCTGTATGGAGGATATAATTAAGTTGATTGAGACATACAAGCCTGATATTGGGCACCTTGTGCCCTGAAGTTGTTGCCACCTTGGGAATGCCTACCACCTAATGGCTTTGGGTAAGGAGCACTAGCCATCGAGAAATACCCAGAGTTGCCCCATTTCTTCTTGGCCCACTTCCTACCATCCTTGCAACTTTGATATTAGCCACGGCCCTGATTAGGGAACCTAAACTTCTTACCCTGCTTCTTCTTCTCTTCTTTTACTCGATGTATGTATAAAACTAGCCCAGAGATATCCATGTACTTGATCAGTAAGATAGCCTTACTATTTAATATCAAATCTCTGGACAACCCGAAAGCAAACTTTCTTATTTTAGCTCTCATGCTAGAAACCATCTTTGAAGCATATCGAGATAACTGGTCGAACTTCAAGGCATACTCCTTGACTAATATTTTGCCTTGATTCAGATTATCAAAATCTTTCACCTTTTCTTCCCTCAACTCCTGAGGAAAGAAGTGGTCCAGAGAAACATTAGAAAAATCTTCTCATAGAGATAACTCAGCATCGTCACACCTTGACTGATCCCATTCCTCGTACCATTAGTATGCGACATCCTTTAGTTGGTAGCGTTAAACTTCATGCCTTCCATATTTGTGAAATGTATAACACGGAAGACCTTTTCTATCTTATCAAGAAAGCCTTGAGGATCCTCCTCCATCTTAACACCAGTAAAGGTCGGAGGGTTTAATTTCATAAATTGGCCAACCCTTGTGGCCTCAGAAGATGGAGTAATAGATATGCCACACTCAGCCAGAGAATTTACCAACTGAGACAACATATAAAGAGAAATATTAAACTCAGTGTTTGTTACTTTAGACTGAGGGGATTAAGGAGGACTAGAGAGAATCGATGGAACTCAAGGAGGACAATTAGGAACTGGACACTTAGACTAGGTCTGGACCCCATAAGTAGAATGGGTCTCACCAACATTGTCCTCAGGTAGGAAAGAGGAGTTTCCATTATCTTCAAATCATCAAGGAGGCATGATTTGAAAAGCGAACAAACAGGAATTAAAAGAGAATTCAGGACCTTAGACTCTAGAGCTCAAAAATAGAACACAAGAAAGAGAAATATTCCTAAATGTCTCATAGCCTCTCCCTTATGAGTGTGGCGCACTACACATCCTTAAAAAAGACTCTACTCGACACATATTTGAAGACTCCCAATTGACCATGAGCGTAGGGATTTGATGCCAATCTGACATGACCCTAACCAGGGCCTAATTGTATCAAGCATCTCAAGTTCGACCAAGACCAGAGACAACCCCTAATACCCAAGTATAACCACTTTGTACCTTATGTTGGATGAATTACAAATATATAGCAAAATAGCACAATTATAATTGAAAGACATTTAATAAAGTTCATAACCATAGGTATCCGAACATCCAACCAAGCATCCAATCGGTGTCAGCCCTAATACTAATACCATTGCTAAGGCTGACACCAATATCTACACCGCTCATGCCCATAGTAGTCACCCAAAGCCTCTAACATAAATCCAAGAACATCCGATCGGCACATGCCCCTGACCATAGCAAAAACAAAAGTCCAAGGAGTAAAAAAATATGAAAAATATGGAAGCTCAACACTTCAATTAGACACAAAATTGTTCTTGAATCTAAAATCACTAAGTCGAAGGAGTAGTATGGTCGGTTCTTGTATTCCGTGGGGATACAGTGATAGAAGATGGGTTAGCGGGTGAACGCTAGCATGTACTCAAGAATAAGGATAAAATAATGCCATTATTCAAAATCAAAGTAAATAGATATATGCATTCACATACATACATATATACATATATATACCATTCCATAAAATAGGACTGTATTTAGCATGCATTTAAAACCTTTAACCTGGGATTATGTAGCTCTGTCGTCCTAAATCCACCCATTGGATATATGGGTTCAACTCCCCCTACTGAAAGGGCACTGGCGTATATTAGCCGCATGAGCCGAAAAAAAACTAAGATGACTAGTACATCTCCCAAAATACAAGTGTGACATAATGCACATGATCACCAAGACCAGCCTCACATCGGCAAACATGAGTTTCCAGTTTTGGCTCCCTCCAGGATCACCACCTTCTATGGCTTTGCTAATACATCCCCTTTTAATCCCATATTAAAACTATTCACATACAACCAACCAATTACTAAAGAGTCTTTTTTATTAGGCATTAACCATTGCTATCATCATACCAAACTAGAGCTTTTAAGTATATCCATTTATGTCATACTAAAGCCATTAAACCAATTTAACTCCCAAGTTTTCAATTAAACCAAAACCATGGCCATCAAGTCCTTTCCAAACCATTTAAAACTATTTAAGACAATTTAGGTTCCATTACCTTTTTATGCAATGCAAGGATTTCAATAATAGTCAAACTATGTGATAAAAGCATTTTCAATGTCATTTTAACAAACATGTTGAGGGCATATAGTTTCCAAAGCCAAAACCAAGTATCAACTTACCATTCCATGCTGCCACATGTTCAAATCGCAATTACAACATAAAAACTATAGGAAAAACATGAAGAACACTATACAACCAAGAACAACCAAAACCCTCGCTACATATTTTAAGATAAAAAATAATACCACAATAATGCCATGAAAATTATTCATTAAAACATATTTTTAGTTGAACTAACAATGAGGTAGGAGTAACACACCTTAGATAACAATGAAGATAGAGTGAAACCACCCCTGTGAGCTTTAATGGATTGCCTTGAAGAAAACCTTAGCCTTTATTGAACCAAGAGCTTGAGAGAAATTTGAGAGTGTTTAATTGAGAATGGAAGCTAAATGAAACCCCAAAATGTGTTCTAGGTCGTGGGGTTAAATGGAGTTAAGAGGGGAAATGTCTAGTATACCCCCAACTTAAACTATAAAATTCTTGTAGGAGGGTACAGTTGGACCCCTCCAGTCGTATCCATACCAAACGAGTGGTACCCTCCACTCATAACTTGATTAGAAATTTGGACACCACATTATGTCCAACATACGACTCCAAGGCCCAACTCATGACTAGACTATACAACTACTATAGTCCAGTCGTACCTTAGGCAGAATCCAAAGGGATTAACACTAGACAACATATGACTACACCATTCCACTCGTACCCTATCCTCACGGCTATTAGAGAGCCACTTGCACTCAGAGCCGAGTCAAGTTTTTAAGTTTCAGATTAAGTAAAGAATCAACCCGACGAACCATTACCAAACCATATGAATTGTACCTACCAAGTTATGACCACAATACACTGGAAAACTTATGAGTTGGGTCACCTGACCCATACCCACATCATACGACACGTATGGTAAGTTTTATGATGATCAGAAAGTTCAAGACTCAGGAAATTTTCAAGGGTCAAACCCCAGGGTATTTCACCCTATTTGCTCATCCACCAACATGACTTATGTACCTATTATGTGAGATCATATGGTAGCCAGCCTCTTGGAAAACATTTATTTAGATATTGGTCGATTTGTGCTTTTTGAGATTAGAAACTTCAAGAACAGAGGCAACCCTATACTCATGTTTCTATCCTTGATCACAGAGTTGTGCAAAAGGGCCAAGGTTAAGGAGTACAAGGGGGACAACTAGAATTCCTCAAAGACACCTATTTACCCATTGAATATATGTGGTGAAGGTGCTCCTTCAAAGAGATAAAAAAAGATCGACCCCAACTCATGTTGGGTATATATTGACTGTGTCCGTCTTGCATCGAAATGATGGTGTAAGTTGAGAGTTATCATAGAATAGTCTTCATCACATAGAGTACATAATTTCTCTTTTGAATCTATGCACCATCTTATTTAGTGGATTTCAATTGATGTGTACTCTTCTTTTGAATTAAAATATTGGTCTTTTTCTCGCTCCACGCATCTGAATCTGGAAATGTTATGAATTCTAGATGTTCCTGTATAGATATTTCTTTGGAAGAAGTATAATTAAAAATATTGTCATAAACAATAACATGTCATGAAATCCAAATTTTATTAGTTGAAAGATCAAGACATCTATAACCCTTGTGAATAGGGTTGTATCAAAGGAAAACACAAGGATACATTTTCTTTACAAGCTTGTTCTTGCCTTAGTATCCTAAATATGTAAATCACCTGTATCCAAAAATTTTTAGACCTTGATAGTCAGAATGACGATTAAGCAATTTAAAGAATGGAGTTTCCATTTTCAGCATTTTGGAGGGCATGCGATTTATCAGAAAGCATGTTGTTAGAAAAGAATCAACCTAATATTTAAAAGGAAGTTTTACCTAAAAAAAAGAAAGGTAAGACCTGTTTTGATAATGTGACGATGCTTTCTTTCGGCATACCATTTTGTTCAAGAGTGTATGGGTAGAAAAATTGTTGGTGGATGCCATATTGAGATAAATGATTTTCGAATTTAGTTGATATGAATTCAACTCTAGAATCCCTTTGAAAAAAAATTATTTCCAGTCGAACTGATTTTCAATTGGCCTTTGAAATTTAAGAAAGTTCTCAAAGAAATTGGATTTCTTCTTTAGAGGAAAAATTCATGAGTAACGAGTATAATCGTCAACAATAATACATAGTATTTAAATTGTCGATAAGATAGAATCGAAGCAGGACCCCACAAATCATAGTACAACTTATCTAGAAGAAATCTGAAAATACTATTGGATGAAAAAAAGGAAATCAACAATTTCTTCCCATTTAGAAACTAATACAAAGAGATTTTTCTTTTTCCCAACCATAAACATTGATTAAATTTCTTAAGTGTAGGAGCTTCAAAAGTTTTGGATGAGGGTGACTCATTCTCTTATGCCATAAGTTTTTGGAGGTAGGATTCTTAAAAACATAAATGGCTTGATGCTTTATTTCATCTAGTGCATACAACCCTCTATTTTTTCATCCTTTAGCAAGTAGTTTGCCCTCCTGTGACTAAACAAAAAAATTGTTAGCATTGACAAAATGATACACGGATTATCTTGAGCTAATTGTCTCACAGATATCAGGTTCTTTTTAATATTTGGAATAAATAGAATGTTTTTAAGGTTTAAAGTACCATTTTGAGTCTCAAGTTTTCCTTCACAAATATGAGAAATATTCAAGCTTTCTCCATTACTGATGTATAATGGTTTTATTGCACTTTCAATGCTTAAAATGGAAAAATATGCAAGTACTTAGGTCTTTTTGTCAGAGATGATATGTTTTTATATTGATTTTGTAGGAGACTAGATTTTGAAGCTAAAGAGATGAAGTGTTGTAGAGCATCCTACTAACATGCCTACTTATGGATGGATAGTAAGTGGGACTTACGCCCATCGTAGGTCCCTATGTAAGTGTAATAAGAAAAGGTTCTGAAGATGGAAAAGGGACTCTGATATTGACTAAGGCCACTTACGGGTCGTAAGTGGTACTTACGACCATCTTAAGTGGCCATGTATGTGACAGTCAAATGACCTGAAGTTCTGAAGTTATCTTTGATACATATGAAGGTCAGTTATGGGGGTGTAAGTGGAACCTACAACCTTCGTAGGTAACCTTGTAAGTAGAAGTTTAGAAAGGTGTAAGATCCTTCTGAGACTTACTACCCACATAGTGTTCGTAGGTAGCACCTATGACCTATAAGTGTGGGTCCATAGGTAGGTGCCGACTTAGTTTTCCTATTTTTATTTGGTTAGGATTTTTAGGATTTATGATGTATCCTATAAATACCCCATTGATGTTTTGTTATTAGCTTACACACTTTTATACACTCTATATACTCACAACACTATATGGATTCTAAGATTCGACTTTTGATCTTGGAATCCATTTTCCTTGATTTTTATGGTTGGATATTAATTAGAAATTCTTGTTTTTATTCTTCAATAATTTGTAAGATTATTCATATGCTTTATTTTATGAATTCTATGGATTTTCTTATAAATATTAGTGGCTAAATCACCTAACTAGGGTTGTGAAAACCTTGGTGGAATAATAAAGTAGAGGAAGTGCAAAGTCTTTCTTGATCGGTGTTTATGCATGTATTATGATTTTTTTATATTGTTTGCTTTCTTAATGAATGAAGAAGTTAAGAACTTGCCTGTATTCGATACCATCTCCACGAAAGAGGTTGAGATTAGGAAAAGAAGATCATAATAGTAATTTGAAGATACTAACCTTCATCTAATTAACTTGATATTCGAAAGGAGATAGTTAATATGGGATCCAAGGTAAGGGTTAGTAAGGCGACACTCTGAGACACATAAGGTGATGAGTGAAATTTACCAAAGTCATTCACAAGATGGTTGGTGATACATATCTTGTTAGATTCTGCATGTAAGGTAGTAAGATAGTTTGACGAAGCACGATAAGTCTATGGAGTTAGGAAATCAGGGAGAATACAGTCCTAGTATTCATCTCATATAGATTTCAACCTACAACGATCAAGATCTGTTATACTGTTACTATTTTCATAAAATTCCCCTCATTTACTTACTTCACCTTCCAACTGCTTCAACAAGTTCTTGAAAAAATTTGCCATATTTTCTATGGTTTTGACCCTGATACACTAAAAACAAGGGAGTATCAAAACACAAACCAAAATCAGTCCACAAGTCAAGAAAATTGAGGACCTCTTTGGTGACCACTCTTGAATTCTAGAACAATAACAAGAACACAAGATAATAAGGTGTTTAACACCTATGGCATCCAAAAACCAAACTATATTAACCACAATAAAAATGAAGAACAACAAGATTACAACAATAAGAAGTCACAGGTTACACTAACAATGACAAGAACCAACGATTACAATGAAACAAAAGGATAGATAGTTAGACCCCAGTTGGTATAATCTTAAGAACCCAAGAACATGTGATACTCATGGACCCTTAAAACTACACGCAATGGTTAAACTAACTCCTACATTGACACAAGAGGGACTTTACCTCCTATAAACACCAATGTCTGAAGCCATGAATGCAACAGTAGTGATTCCACACTAGTATCACCCTAATTTTGGGTTGCCTCCTAAAGAGAATAGAGGACTTGTCTTTCAAAGAGTTATACAGCTTACAAATATCATCAAATTCTAAGTCGTAAATGACCTAAAATATTCTATTTATAGTAGGTTACAAAAATAGTGTGAAATGTCCAAAAGACACCTTAGTCAAATGCTTCACTTTAGGTGCCCTTAGAGTGTAGTTGTGGACTGTTTTGGAGCCTATTTAGGCCTCCTTTGCACTTTACTTACACACTCCAAGTTTTGTGTTTAATTCATCTCACATATGTCCATCTCCGTGGTCATTCTCGTATCATCCTCCCCTTCTTGAAAAAGGATTCAACCTCGAATCCGCTCCTTGCGAAATCAAAGAAGGACAAACAAGTAAAATATCCTCATGCTATGAGGGTTAGAATTAGAAAAATACACACATCATATGCCATGCCAAGGTGGGACAAACTTAGAGTATACCCATAGGTCCTTTGTGTTGAACATGAAAACCTTATTATAAATGGCACAAAGGAAGAGGTCATCATCAACAAAAAAAGGTAAGGATGAACCTTGCCTTCCTTCATTAGCACCCACAATTAAACATTGCTTGTCGTCTTGACCAAGCATCAAGTGGGAAATATTGAAATTCCCACATTTTGAGAGGGTGCCGGGGTGAAATGAGAGAAGTAGCCAAGGTTCTAAGCCAATACTAACGCTTCCTTCCCCTAGAATGTCACTCCCATAATCACGCATGACATTTTCCTTTAAGAGAAAACTAATATTCAAGAATAGAGAGATCCGGTCTAGAAGTCCTACCTCAAAAAGACATATGCCATCATTTATAACATTTCCATACACATGATCTCTATGAACAAAACTACTAGCAAGGCTTTTACCACACAAGATGTTCAAAGAGTCACGTGCACTATCAAGATCAACCCTATAAACACCATCTCTAACTTGAGATTTTGAAAGAACACCACACCTATGCTTAAGTAGTGGAAGACATTCATGAGTAAGTTAACCTTCATTCACATCCTCACTAGTTGTTGGCAAGTCACATACCAACATAGACTCACCTTGGCTTGCACAAGGATAAACTAGTGTGTAAATACTCTCGTCAATTGGTAATGGAGTCTTACTCGAGTTATAAGGGCTAGCACTAGATGGACACAAATTATTCTTGCAAGAAGAATCAATTTCGTCATCCAAAGGATCAACTAGTGCTTGCGTACTTACAATAAAAATTTAGTCCTCCCGCGACTTAACATCACCAAGAGTATCACAAAAGGACGAATCGAGAACCTCTACCCTAAGTAAATCCACAACTACACCTACTTAGATCCTACTAGACACAACACAGTATACTAAGTTCATAGGAGTATAGGGGATAGCGTTTTTATCTCATAGCTCACATGAGCTACGGCCTTTCTCTTGATGTGTGTCCGGGCATCCCACTTGCTCCCTTTGACCTACCATATGATCCAACCTTTCATTTTCCATATCTAGGTCTCGGGACATAGTGTCAAGGTAGGCCAAAATGACATTGGTAGAATTAATGTCCATAGGTTGAGAGGTTAAAGTCGCAAGTTCCCTATAATTGTACCTAAAAAAAAGAAAAGAAAAGAACAAGCCTAAAAAGAAAAACACAAGTTAGTTTGGAACAACCTCACCACACTCTCACATACTTGATCGTATGACACTTGGATTCACAAGTGTTGCAAGTCAGCTTGTAGTTCGTGATGAGTCGAGGGGTGATTCTACTCCTTGGTTGGAATGAATTCTTTGTTTGAAGACTCAAGAAAATGATGTCCGAACTTGAACCAAGAAATTCTATGATTCCAAGACAAGAAAAGCAAAAAATAACGTAGAGATGGAACAATGGATGAAAACTAATTGACAATCCAGTAGGCGTTTACTAGTTTGTTAATTAGTTCTAAGATCAACTAATGAAACCAAGAATCAACAATTAGAAACGAGAAAAATCCAAATTTGAGCTTAATTATTGATGTGAACAGTAGCAAGTGGTAACATGGCAGTATGCAATTTGTCTCAGGCCCCCACAACTTAGTCACAAATATAAAATTTTAAACCTTCACACAATTTAGAATGAAAGACAATTGGTTTTGGAGGTAAAGTATAAGTCTTGAGTCTTTTATAAGTTTATACTAAAGAAAAAAAGATCTTGACTTGTACTAGTTCCACCAAACAAGTCTCCGTAATTTAAAGATTGTAGTTGAAAAAGTTGATGTCAAGTCTAGGAAGTGATAGTTCAAGTCTTCTCACCAACAAAATTTACAACTTTATCTCTACCTTTTTGAATCAAGATTGCACTTTTTGTAGTTTAGTTATAAGACTAGGTGAAGAACAAGATGAAAACAATAACAATCTTCAAGAACATAACAAAAACTTCTCAAGAGCACACCACCACCACCTCCAATCGTCTACCAATCTTCAACGACAAGGCTCAACACACGGCCAACTTCAAGTCATCACAACATTAGTCAATATTATAAGCTCAACTTTAGATCTAGGCACTTCTATTGTTGGTGAGAAAGAAACAACACTATAAACACACTAGACAACTAAAAATAAGCTAGATCTAGTCAGAAAACTCTTAGCCACACCACAATACTATAAGTTTCGGCGAAGGTCCAACAATAACAAAATGTTTCTAACTTTGGTAAGATCTTCCCAAGATTGATTTTGTTAGAACAAAATCAATCCTTGAGAGTTGATACCAAAGGATACACTAAAAACAAGGGAGTATCAAAACGCACACCAAAATCAGTCCACAAGTCAAGAAAATCGAGGACCTCTTTAGTGACCACTCTCAGATTCAAGAACAACAACAAGAACACAAGATAATAAGGTGTTTAATATCTATGTCAGCCAACAACCAAACTATATTAACCACAATAAAAATGAAGAACAACAAGATTACAACAACAAGAAGTCACGGTTTATACTAACAATGACAAGAACCAACGATTACAATGAAACAAAAGGATAGATAGTTAGACCTTGGTTGGTATAATCTTAAGAACCCAAGAACATGTGATACTCATGGACCCTTAACACTACATGCAATGGTTAACCTAACTCCTACATTGACACAAGAGGTACTTTACCTCCTCTAAACACCAACGTCTTAAGCCATGAATGTAACATTAGTGATTCCACACTAGTATCACTCTAATTTTGGGTTGCCTCCTAACGAGAAGAGAGAATTTGTCTTTCAAAGAGTTATACAACTTACAAATATCATCAAAGTCTAAGTAGTAAGTGACCTAAAATATTCTATTTATAGTAGGTTACAAAAATAGTGTGAAATATCCGAAAGACACCTTAGTCAAATGCTTCACTTTAGGTGCCCTTAGAGTGTAGTTTGTAGACTGTTTTAGAGCCTATTTAGGCCTTCTTTACAATTCACTTGCACGATCCAAGTCTCGGGTTTAATACATCTCACATATGTCCATCTCCATGATCATTCTCGTATCAGACCCCAACTTTTATTGGCTGTTATATTTGACAGCGATTGCTTTGTACTTTCATAGAGGTATAGTTTGGGCGACATCAAATTTTGGCATCATTTCTAGGAAATACGGTTATGGATTAATTGACAGAGTTTATTGAGGTTGATTATTTTTAGATTCTTGTTGTTCTTGAGATGTATGTCGGTGTATGCCAGTACTCAGAGTCAAGGCAATCCCTTGATCCCACTTAATACGCTTGAACAGACAATAGGAAAGAATTGTAGGATGTCAAAACATTGTCATGAAGCTCTTTACGAGGGCTTTAAGATGATCTACTCGCCTTAAATATTCCACCTCTATATGGTTTTCAAGAAACAGTCGTTCAAACCACTGCGCGGTTACTAACTGAAGAGAGAAGGGATGTTGTTGCCCATCGTGCAGCTCAATAGAACAGAGTGAGATAGAAAGAAGAGTGTCGAGCGACACTCGACAGAGCTAGGAGAAGAGTGTCGAGCGACACTCGACAGAGCTAGGAGAGATAGAGCTTAACCACCCCTTAGCTTTTCAGTACTTACCAGTGTATAATGATTTGAAGAAAGACTTAGGGTATGTTGAGCCTATTGAGACAGAGGCTATCATTCTCCCTGAGTTGCTCCAAGGGGTGAATTTTGATATTTTGAGCGCTATCATTCAGTTGATCAATCCGAAAGGTTTGTTTGTGGGTTTGCCGATTGATGATGCAAACATACACATCATGAATTTCGTTGGAATTTGCACTTTGTGTAATTTACTTAGCGTGAGTCTTGCTTTGAGACTCAAGTTGTTCCCATTCTCTCTTACAGGCGAAGCGACATTATGATTGGGGAACTGCCTCGTGGGTCCATCACTAATTGGAATGAGTTGTGAAATTAATTATTGGATCGATTACTCTTCCCGCCTTCTAGAATTGTCCAGTTAAAGGATGAGATTTATAATTTCAGCCAAGTGCATTAAGAACCATTGCACGAAACATGGTTGAGGTTCAAGAAGAAGTTGATGATGGTGCCCAATCATAGAATTTCAGAGAGGAATTTACGTAAGATATGATACTGATCCTTCTTTCCTAAATAAATGATGTTTTAGCTTTTTTATTTTATTTCTAAGTAAGTAGCATTTTAGATAATCAAGAACATATTAATGATGTTCTCCCTATTTTATCCTTCTTTAAATAAAGGAGTTTTACATAATCAAGAAAACATCAAAGAGTTACATATTGTTTAGGTTATTTATTAAGGGTAAGTTAATAAGTGATTTTTAATCTTTTAGGATTGAATAGCTTCTTAAGAGGTGTCTAAATTAAAAAAACACCACTCGTTTAGAAACGGAGAGAGTATAATAACATCGCTATATTATACTCCCTCCATTCAACAATACTTGTCCAGTGTACATAAAATAAATGTCCAAATAATACTTGTCCAGTTTGGAAAACAAATGGACATTTAACCTATTTCTATCCCTTTACCCTTATGAGTTGTTTGGTGTGAGGTATAAGGTATAATAGTATCGGGATAAAATGTGGGATTATTTTATCCCGTGTTTGGTTGGAGGTATAACTTAGTCTCGATATTATTTATCCCACCATTTATATCGTAGTGATGATATAAGTTATCCCATTTATATGGCAGGTTAACTAATTCCAGAATAACTCTTATTGATTATAGCTATAACTCAATACATTTTCAAAGAATTGAATTAATTATATTCAGATGGCGATATAGTAAAATTACCCCTACTATTAACATGTGTGTCAAGTCAATAAAGTGGATAACTATTATTGGACAGAGGAAGTAATGCATGTATTATACATTTATTGATTTGAAATAAATATCAAATACTCTCTTCATCTCAAATTATTTAACATGTTTGCTTAAAAAAGTTATCTCAAAATTGTTGGCAATTTTAAGAATTCAAGAGATGGTTAATTATTTTTTTAACCATGCTCATATTAATTGAAGAAAATTAATCTAATCAAGACTTAATAAGATTATATTAGTCAATTTGTACTTTTTATTAATTTTTTCTTAAAAATTATTAAAAATATATGTCAAATAATTTGAGACGAAGAACGTAAGTCACAAATGCCACGTAAGCATTAAGAAAAACGTGTTGGTTTTGTAGTAATTATTACTTCAGGAAATAAGCATACACTACATGAACTGTAAAAATAATAAACTACTACATGAACTGTGAAAATAATAAACTACTCATAATGGTGAGCAGCTTCTAAAATTATATTTAGCACCTACTTTCTATTTGTACTGATTAAAGAAATGACAATCCAACTTTCAGGAGCCACATAAAATAAACAAAAGATTCAAATTTGCATCTAAGCTATCAAATTAATTTACACATTATCCTCTTCAATAATTTGCGACCAAGCTTCTGAGCCTACGGTATAAGCAAATAGTAGATGTACTTTGAGAAAATGACTAAAATGTCTTTGATCGTCCTACACTTATATTTCTTACAATTAATTTGCTTAGACAATAGACATTGAAATGAAGTGTGAAAAGATAAGCTTTAGTATTTGGTTGACTAATTAATTCTAAGTCATCTTGGAGCTACAATCATATTTCCTCTGATTCATATTAGTCATCACATTTTTCTTTATATTTTTCTTAATTTACCTTCAACTCTTTTCTATATGATTAATATTAATTTTTTATTTCTAAAGATAATTAATTTTAAGGATAAAATGAAAAACCTAATTAGTTCTTTCACTGTAAATAACAAATATTTTAATTTTAAGATGGTCATGTGATGTCTCTATGAACTGTGCGTGTATATGAAAGAACTAACTCATCAACTAAACGTTGGTATTGGCAATTTCTTTTTTTTTTTTTTGTCAAAATAATCGTTGAAAGGACAAATAATTTGAAATAATATAATTTCTCATAATTGTGAGATCTCCATTATTATCTAAACGCTAAATTTCAACAGATTACTAGAAAATACATATGTATATAATATTTTCATTTTAATTTAGGTTAAATGATTACGCGAGATGAGTAAGAAGAAGATGGTGTAGGGTAAAACTTATAGTGTCTTTCCCCATCTAAAATCCGATTGTAATGTAAACTTGTTATATGTTTTCATTAACAATAAGTTATCGTCTTCAACTTTTTCCCCCTCTCATTTCAATGGATAAGAAGGCACTCTCTTATCATCAATCAACAAATTAATGAACAATATAACTAGTCAAGTCAGACAAAATCTTAAAAAATTAAAACTATTGTAGTTTCGAATGATTAGCCCTTTTTAGTTAAGAAAAGTTTAAAATAACGAGAAGGTTTTACGTTTATATAAAACATTAGAACGAGAACAAGAAAGAGGTGAAGCTTCAAATTTACCTTGAAACATATAGTGAAAATTATCTCAAATATACTTTTTAGATTGTTAATTACAAGTTATAGCATAATTTTTCATTAATTACTAGACTTAAGAAATAATTACAAGCTATAGCAACTTTTGAGAAAAATATATTTTAATTAAATTTTCGAAAATCAATTTTGTAATATTTATTATTTGTATTATTTCCTTATATTTAGCATTTATTATTTATCACTATTAATTAGAAATTTTGGATAATTATGGCAAGTTAAGGTATCAATATTTTTTTTTAATAATTAAATATCCAAGTTTGTCCACAATTTAAGAAGTTATATATGGTAACTATATTTTTTAAACTTAAGATCTGATCTTATACTTTTTTATTAACTTGATTAATTATCTTGATTATACACTTTTTCATATTTTTCAGTTTTTAATTATAAATAGAAGTCTTATCTCTTTACCTTTTTTAATTACCAATAGAAGTCTTATCTCTTTAATTTTCATTCATTAAATTTCTTCTAAATAGTGACTCTTCTTGATTGCTAACTAATAAGAACAAAAATATTTTAGTTCATAATGTAATTATTGATGCTTTTCATCTCATTTTTATCCTTCACTTTTTTGACCCTCTTTTCTTATTAACTACTCGTAGTATATTTAAATTGGAGCAACCTTGGAATTGGAAAATATTAGCATAGGAAAACACATAAAATTTAGCCACCTTTGAAGAACATAAATAATTTGAATATTTATGTAACCAATTGTGTTAGATGAGTTGATCCCCAATCCAGCATATACTTGTAAATTTGTAAACGACAAATCACGAGCATGATTCTATTATCCTATAAATATATTTTCTATGTTTCAATTTATTTATCTTAATTTTTTAATATATTTTTTTAAAAGATATATCTTTTCTGTTTTATACATTTTTTAATTTATTTATCTTATTTTTTTAATATATTTTACATGTATACCTTGAAAAAAAATAACTTGTTCTTACACTCATCTAGACCTTCAAACTCATGTTTGGCTCGTTGCTAACATCTGAAAGATGGTTAGCCAGACCACATTTCATTGTTTTACCTTTAATGTCCATCTACTCTAGGAAGATGAATGAACAAGAAGACATTCATTTTTAAGATACATTAGCCAAACAAGGATGTCTTTGATTGAGTTTTTTTTCGTGTGAGACCTTTAGTAGATGTATTGATTAGTCTGCAAGATTGTTGTACCAACAGTTTATAGGTCGAGGGATGGTTCCAATTAGTGTAATGATGTTAATTGCGAATTAGAGTAATGATGTTAACTAAGTTTTGATGAACACATTTTCCTAGGATAATCCCACTTTTAATACGTTGAAATAAATTTATATACTCATTTCATTCTTAAGTAATATTTTTATTTGGAGTTCGCAAGGTATTAAATTGATGTCGATGAAGTTCCGCATATATCACATTGTATTGAATGAGTTTTATGAATGTGACAATCGATGAGAAAAAATATGTTTTATGTTACCTAACCTTTTTAGTATATGTAATGGATATTATATGAAAAACTATCAACGTAAATGTTGAAAATAAATTAATTGATAGTTGTTTGATGTCAAATAACTTTTCGTTGCAATAAAAAAATAATCAGTATTAATCGAGATTGATATTTTTATTTCCTTTCTGGCAAAATGAAGAACATTATATAAATACTATATTAAAGATCAAAACTAAACTCTGTTCATACCAACAATCTTATACAAAGAGTAATGAGCACCAATAAAAATCAATATTCAATATTCATGTCAAATGTTACTAATTGCAGAATCAATAAATATATAATTTGATGTAGTTGATATCAAATTTAATACCCTCTGATGCGACTTAGTTCATATCAATTTCATTCAACGATGTAAAATACCAAACAAACGTTAAAGTAGCATAACATTATATAAATACTACATAAATACAAAAAATAAACTTTGCTCATACCCACAATCTTATAAAAACAAACAGTAATAATCGAGCACCAAAAAATTAATTCAAATTATTAACTATATTAGAAAAACAAACAGTAAATAGAAAAAATGATTCAATATCAATTTTATACCAATTTAATAAAGAAAAAAAATCAAATATTTACAAGTTTGTATGTACTGCTATAGTCCATGAATACAACTTTGTTACTATCACATCATGTACATGCTTACTAGAAAAAATAAAAAGATATAAAAATCGGTGATGATAGACATGATCCCTAAGTGAGAAAATAACATATAAATGACTAATCATTCGGCAATAAGTACTAAGAATTCATTGATATGCATGTTGATATGTGAATTTATCAGAAGAAGCTACTTAAATGGTGTACAAGAATTTGATGAACTAAAAGTCTGTATGTTTTTTCTGTAAGATGAAAGCTATCTCAAAAAACATAATCAGAATCATCAGAACACACCGATGTGCATAACTCTGCAACTTCTATTTTTCCTGTCCCACAACATCTGTTTTCTACAACTTTGAATCCTGCACGGTCATATAAAGAAAGAAACGGAGATCTTGTTGATATTCAGCTAAAAAACAGTCATATTTGTACCATATTTCTAAGGGTTGTTGATGACATCAAGTGAAAGATTATATATATCTACATACACCAATCTTGAATTAGGTACTTTGTTTTCCAGAGAACTTAAGTCATCTGCCAACTTGCTGTTGAACAATTATGTTGCTTGGTTCAAATAATCAACACGTTCCCTTTCTTGTCCTCCTCCCAGTGTTCTTTATGATGGCATGCATCTGATTGGTAGTATGCCAAAAACACCAATCCGACGTGCTCCTAGCTCGTATAAATCCTTCAGAATTATGAAAACTCTAAATGCAAGCATTAAAATAGGAGGAAAAACAACGATTAGAGGGATTGAGGGTGGATAAATATCAGTAATTAAGGTTAACTATTTTTAAGGAAGGTAAATTGTATATTAATTGTATTAAATCTTAATTTTCCTTTTTCATTAATTACTTTTTTGTATTTTCAACAAAACAAAAAAAATTTTTTTATATATTTTTTTAAAATGAAAGTTGCTATAACTTGAAAACTTACAAGTTTTGCTATAACTTATAATACCTAATCTAATAAGTTTATATAGGTAATTTTCCCACCATATACCACTCTTTGGTTCAAAAAGAATGACTTAGTTTGACTTGAACAGAGTTTAAGAAAATAAAAAGACTTTTAAATCTTGTGATCATAAATTAAAATTATGTCAAATTTATCAAAATATTTTTTAATCTTATGATCTTAAATATGTCATGTGAAAAGTTATTATAATATTTCCAAAAAAATAATGAGGTCATTTTTTTATGAAACGAATTACAAGAAAAAAAAATCATTCTTTTTTAAATAAAGAGAATATTCAATTTGTCTTTATTTTGCTATTCTTTTCTATTTTGGGTCATGAAATTCCCGTAACATTAAATTTGTTTTGTACCCCACCCCCATCCCCAACCCTCTTAATGACTATCCAACTACACTGTCACTTGCCATGCTAGAGCCACATAAATAAATAAAAGATTCATATAATGTGTAAACAACATAAATTTCCTAGACAATGAAAATAATTATACAAAATTTCTTCTTATTTTCTCTCTCCCTTTTTTTGCAAACATACTCATACATTCCGTAACATATTATACACTGATCGAATGTATGAAGTAACAGCTAATCCTATATTTAAAGTAAGAGAATCTTGAATGATTTTACAGTCCCTTAATTAAAGACAGTAATTAGCCAACATTAAGTCATTTATTGATAGAACATGTAACTGATATTTGAATTTCAAAAATTTTGTTAAAAATAATTTTTTTTCCTGTGATTTACGATCTGGACCACTTTCTTCTACATCCGTTATTCAAAACTACTAAAATCTTCTTCTACATACGTTCTTCAATACTAGTAAAATCAATATGAATATCCCCATATTGTTGCGATATTCTGGAATTTAGGAGTCAGAAATAAGTTATACGTCATACAAAAGTGACGCAATAGTAATTTTGGTAAATGCGGACAAGTCGGTCACACCCACAGGACTTTCGGTTTCTTTCCAAAGGAATTATGAAGAATATAATATGGTTTTCTATGTGAGGAAATTTGAATGGTTTTGGTTGTATAAATATTTTTTATTAGTTTTTTTTTTTAATACTGGAGAAAGTAATTTATATATTTTTTATAGATTATAGATGTTAATTTCTTTAATCAATAATTTATATTAGTATAAAATTTTAAGCTTTTTCCTTATATCATAGTTCGTAACCATATAACTTGAAGTTAGAACACTATTATAAAGAGTTAATACATAAATCTGATCCTAAACTTGATATCAAATTATAACTTCGACCTTAACTTTGACAGTGCACAAATATGACCTTTAACTATTCAAAACTGCATAAATATGACCTCCGATCCTACGTGGCAAAACGCGTGTTCATCACGCAAAATTGGGTGCGTCCAGCTTAAAATCTAAGGGCATAATACATAAATATGACCCTAAACTTTGACAGTGCACAAATATAACTTTTAACTATTCAAAACTGCACAAATATGACCTTTAAATGACTCTTCACTATTATTTTTTTTTAATTTTTGGTTCAAAGATGAAAATGGCATCTTATTTCTTTTGTCATTGAGGAAAAAGAGCAATATTGAAGATTTATTAATTAGGCGAGTCAGTCTCATATGAAAAAATCACGCGGGTATATATATATATTATAAAGCAGAGGACGAATTTAAGTTATATAATATATATAAATATTATTTATTTAAATATTAAATTAAAGATGAAACTATACTAATAATAAAAAAATTATAGTTTTAATAAAACATTATTAAATTAATGTTATTAAGGATAGTAGTAGTAGTATATTAAATTAACATTATCAAATTAACATAATTAAAATGTTATTAACTTTATTTAAACGTTATTAAATTAACGAGGGGCGGCCTACGTGGTTGCCATGGGGTTCACCCGAACCCCCTCGTTAAAAAAATTATGTTGTAAATATATAAGATAGAAAATGTATATTTATGTACGTATATTAATATTGAACCACATAAAACAAGACACTTAGATAGCCCAGTGGTATTATTTGCTCTTCTTGGGCGCTTCCTTCAGCCTACTGCGTGGATTCGATCCCTGCTAGTGAATTTTTTTTTAATTAAAAAAAAATAGGTGCTGCTGCTATAGAAATAAATAAAATAATAATAATAATAATAATAATAATAATAATAATAATATATTATTTTTAATTAGAAAAAAGTTAGGTGCTGCTACTATAGAAATAAATAAATAAATAAATAAATAATAATAATAATAATAATAATAATAATAATAATAATAATAATACGG
>NC_061115.1:18227183-18258810 GCF_002878395.1 Capsicum annuum
AATAATAATAATAATAATAATAATAATAATAATCATAATAATAAAAACGACGTCGTTTTAACACAAAAAACAAAACTTTGACAGTATACAAATATGACCTTTAACTATTCAAAACTGCACAAATATGACCTCTCTCCAAGTCAATCCTTTTAACGACGTGGCACTGTGTGATTGGATTACCTTTCCACGTAGGCGCGAGTGAGACTTACGCATGGGGTTGCAAAATCGGAGGTCATATTTGTTCAGGTTTTGAATAGTTAAAGGTCCTATTTGTGCACTATCAAAGTTTAAGGTCAAAATTATAATTTGGTATCAAGTTTAGGGTTATATTTATGTATTAACTCTTTTTAAATTCTAATGTAGTATATACTATATATATAGTGTATATATATTGTGTGTATATTGTTTAACGTATTTAAAATGTATATAGGTGGGTATATATAGTTTATATTGAAGAAAAAAATATTTAAAATTTTTTTAAGCTTTGACCGAATTTTTGACTGGGTTTGACCAGGTTTACACGGGTTGGACTGGGTTAGGTTTATTGGGCCGATCCCGGATTGTTTCTAAAAATATTACTGTTGGGCCCAGAACCGGACCGGCCCATTAAACTTGACCCGGATCCGTACCACCCGCAATCCGGTTAAAAGTGACGGGCTGATTTCGGGTTGACCCGGGCCGGTTCCAGATTGATCCGGCCCGGCCTCGTTAACAAGCTTAGCTGGAACTATCCCCCCTATCAATTGTGCCAATCTCTCTAACGATTTTATTAGCTCCCCAACCTTAGTATAGATCCACTTGTTATGGAGCTAACTACCTATTTTCCCGTACGTTCTTGCATCTTATTGATGCCTTTTAAAGAATTCCCCATACTTCATCAAAACAACATACTCTGTGTAATCACACTGGTGCAATTTGAGGATGATAGAGCATACACAAACTTTATTGAGATAGAGAGGTTGTTACCGGTAAACCCTTGGCTTAAGAAAAAGCATGACAAAGCATTTTGAAAAGAAAAAAAAAGAACAATAGCTAAAACAAAATAGTGCATAATCAACCTATAATAGATGAATGATACTTACAATCTAGTCAAGTTGGCATGTCTTGTTCCAAGTATTGAGCTTGTAAGTGCTCGAGCTGGGAGTTGATATTGAACCTGTCACTATAGCCTATATCAACAAAGCATAACAAACATTTTAATCGCATATAAATCCAACAAATTAACCAAAAAAAAAAAAAAACATTACCAAAACTATACACTAAACAGAAAATATAAACTAGGGTTCGATTTATAGTCACACAGATTTATAGTCACACAAATATTTAAGAATATTTGTAGGCCATTAAAAAGCCTTTTTTCCTTAAACACCGTGCGAGTAGAAATTACAGTTTTCGGAAAAAATTGAAATACAGTTTGAAAATTTTGAAGCAAAATGATATGATAATCAAAATTAATACATGAAATTGATCTGTATGAATGTATTAATTATCTGCATTTTTCTGCACAATTGGAAGACCAAATGAGATTAGGGAAAAATGGCAGAGCAATGTTAGTATTGCAGAGGATTTATAGAGCTGGGCATATGGCGGCAAAAGGGTTCTATACAACAATCCGACCCGTTTCTCTATAAAAATTATTTATTTATTTAAAATTTGTAATAATATTTATCTAATTTATAAATCAATGAATTATTTATTTATTTTTATTCAGTTTATCCTTAATATTAAGTACAATTATTATCTAGTATATTTTATAACGCATTAAATTTATTATACCAAAAGAGCAATAATTGTATTAATTATATAAGATGGTTGTTTGAATGCCTAGTGTCTCCTCACAACTCCATGCATGTAATTGCATGTGTGTTAGATGAGTTTTTCATTTATTCTATTTTTACCCCCTTTTGTATTTGGTTTTGTTGTTAAGTGCTAATAATTGGTCTATTTCAAGAATCTATTAGTCTTTTGGGATTATTAATTGTGTTTTCCTTCTTTACAAAATAAGATTTGATTATACAATGGTCTGAATTAACCAAAAAAACAAATACTAAATTGAAAGCGAGTTTCAGATCATTTTTTCACTCAAAAAACTTCAACATTTATTTCAAAGTTAAATATATGTCCAAATATATTTTTTAAACTTCTTTAAACTACCTTCTTTTGAAAAAATACCATATACTCATACTTTTTTTTTTATATCAAATTAAGCCTATTCTAAATGATTTCACTATCTGATTATGTAACTCAAAGTATAATTAAAGTATGTGGGAGTAAAAAACCAAATTTGTTTGAGAGAAGTACACCAATAATTTGGAAGTTGAAGAGAAGTACATCAACGATTGAAAGAAGTGCAACATTAATTGAAGAATGGAGAGAAGTGCTGCAACACAATGGAAAAAAAATTAAAGAAAATGTTCCAACCCAAACAAGAAAAAATGGAAGGCTCGAGAGAAGTGCACCAAAACAAGAAGAGAAATAGCATGCTGTTATGATTCGAACAGAATAAGCAAATCACAAGTAAAAGAAAACAAGAGCAACACACAGATTTACGTGAAAACCTTAGCGGGAAAAAATCATGGGCAGAGGCAGAGGAGGTTTCACTATAATGGAGAGAGAGTACAATGTGGAGAAGGTCGAATTTTCTGAACAACCAAAATAACCCACTAAATCACACTTATATAGTACGTGCGTACAAATAGGTTCCAGGCCCAAAAACATAAAGGTTCATACCGGGGTCCGATTCCTATGCTACTATCACAGACCCCATTGAAAATCACAAACATGGGTCGCACCGTGAAACTTTCAGGGCTGGACCAATAAAATTCGGATCACAACTCTAACAATATCCACCTTGACATGAATTCTAATTTAGATTTCAAATCCATTTCAAGACAAACTCTCCACCTCTTTCAAAAAAGCTCCTAAGGGCACATCTTAACAGCTAACATCAACCAAGTCCAAGCAATCCTCAAACTTAGCTTTAGGTAGTGTCTTGGTCATTATATCAGCAGGTTTATCATGGGTACTAATCTTGCTTACGACAATATCACCACGACAATAATTTCATGCACAAAATAATACCGAACATCTATGTGCTTTGTCCTCTCGTGAAATATCTGATCTTTCATGAGAAAGATAGCACTCTGACTATCACCAAATACTATAGTAATCTGTAAGTCTTTGCTAAGTTCACCGAACAGACCCATTAACCAAACAACTTCCTTGAAAGCCTCTGTAATAGCCATGTACTTTGTCTCAGTAGTTGACAAAGAAATCATAGTCTATAAGGTAGCTTTCTAATTGATAGCACAACTATCAATGGTGAAAACATAGCCTGTAAGGGATCTCCTTTTATCATGGTCTCCTGTAAAATCAGAATCAACATACCTGATTACTCCATCTCTATTTCGCCCAAATCGCAAACAAATATCAGCAGATCCATGTAAGTATCTGAAAATCCACTGAACTGTTTTTCAATGTTCTTTGCCAGGATTTGCCATTTATCTGCTAACTGCACTGATAACATATGATAAATCTGGTCGGGAACACACCATCACATACATAAGAGAACCGATGGCACTAGAGTATGGAACTCGAGATATATAATTACGTTTATCATCTGTCCTTGGAGATAAAGTGGCCGAGAGTTTGAAGTAAGCTACCAATAGAGTACTGTCAGGCTTGGCATTTTGCATATTGAACCTGTGAGACACTTTCGCAATATACTTTTTCTAACTCAAGTACAACTTACACTTCTCTTTATCCCTCATAATTTCCATACCAAGAATCTTCTTTGCTACTCTTAGATCCTTTATCTCAAAATCCTTGCTAAGCTGGGCTTTGACTTTTATTATCTCTCTCATATCTTTTGCTGCAATCAACATACAAAAGAAGATACATGAACGAACCATCACTTACCTCCTTGAAGTAGACACAACTATCATAACTACTCCTCTAATATATATGAGAGGTCATAAAAGAGTCAAATCTCTTATACCACTGTCTGGGCGACTGTTTTAAGCCATAAGGAGATTTTTTTAGTAAACATACATAGTCCTCCTTTCCTAAAACTATAAAGCCCTTTGGTTGCTGCATATAGATGTCCTCCTCAAGTACTCTATGTAAGAATGCAATTTTGGCATCCAACTGCTCAAGCTCAAGATTATGCATCGCCATAATACCAAGCAACGCTCAAATTGAACTATGCTTTATAAATGGAGAAAACACATCTGTGAAGTCAACACCTGGAACCTGACTGTAGCCTTTAGAAACTAGTCTTGCTTTGTACCTATCATCTTTAACTCTTAATGTTTTTTTAAACACTCACTTGCAACAGACAACTTTTTAATCTTTAAGCAGTCTCACCAAATCCCATGTGCCATTCTTATAAAGTGATTCTATCTCATCTTGCATAGTAATCATCCATCAGCCGAAATCAGCACAACTAACTGCCTCTAAGTAAGAAGAAGGATCTTAACCAGAATCAATATCTGTAATGCCCTGAGTCTGTACCCCAGATGCTACACGGTGCTTACGACCCCGAAGGACCATAAGCTTATCCATGACTGGTACCTGTTGTGAGCACTAGATAATAATATTGAAATAATGCAAAACATAGGCTGAAATGCCATAAGGTTCATAATCTAAAATACTGGTAAATAATAACATCTGATAAAATATCTGAAATCTAAATACTGTCTGAAGTAGTCTAGTCTGAAAAGCCTCTAATTAAACTATCTGAATGCGGAGTTGATAGGACAAGCCTCGAACTAACTCCAATTATTGAAATACTGATAAATTGAAATATTAAAATAAAAGCATATCCTCGATAGATGAGGACTCATTACTGAATTTGCTGTTACTAACTAAACCTGCCTAAGCGCAGTCGAGAACCTGAGCATCCGAACCTATGATATGAGACATCATAGCGCAAAGAGAAAGTATGCGTCAGTATGTGGAATGTACTGGTATGCTAGATGAGGTAAGGCTGAATATAAGGGTTCATATACATGAACAGTAACTGACTGGATGATATAGAGTAACTGAATGTGAGAGTACATGGATAACTAAAACTAATACAAGTACTAAGAATGCAATACTGTGCATTTATGTATGTATATACTGTATTTGAGATTTACTGAAGCTGAGTACTAATTTTTGATACTGAGTAACTGATATCTGAGATTTGCTAATAACTGAGTGATTGTGTTTGACGGTTCTGATTCTGTAGATCTAAACTGAGTTCTATACTAAAGACTGAAACTAAGACTGTGAGAGGTAATCATCTAACTGACATGCCCCAAATAAGATAACTGGGGTCCAACCTGTAACCCCAGTTGGAAGAGTGTCAGTACCATGCTACTGGTAAAGACAAGCTGAAGAGGTACCCTCATCTGGCAGGTACTCTAATGATAATGGTGGTATACTCATCTGGCAGGTTAAAATACCTCATCAACCCTCAACTGGAAGGTTGATGTATCAACCTACGCTGGCTATGTAGTTTTGAAACAAAAGGAGTACTTCTAAGGATCACACCCTCTATTGGCAGGTGAGCTCCCATCCTTGGGTTTACTCGGTGCTGAATCCTACTCCTAACTAAATAGACCATGGACTGATTACTAGACTGTACTGGACTAAGTTCACTGAGTTCTATAGCTGACTGAGTATTACTGATCGTGACATTACTAAGATTATTCTGTAACTACTGTAGCTCTAGGTAAACAGCTAGATTTTTAGGTATTGAATATCCCCAAAACTCGATATCATGAAAAGTAAAGTATAGAATGATCTTGAAAAGCATAACAAGGACACTTATTCTAAATTTATTCATAGAAACATATTATCAAACACTTGTAGGGCATAAGCTTGTACATACGCTAGCATGTCATGATTTCACTATTTAATTCACATGGACATTCCATTAAACATATGAGGGGAACAACTTAATGCATATAATCACGAAAAACATGTAAAAATTGTAACTACAATACCAAAACTTGCTAATTCATGGATTATAACATGGGAATTACACAATTCAATGTACATGCTATTTCAATTTCATGGAATCTATAATTAATCATGAATTGAAACTCAATTAATGTAATGAACACGAATACAACCCAATTTCAAGCATGTAAATCATGAATCAATAATCTTTTAGTTTTTTGAAAAAAGATTCTTGGACTCTATGGGTAAAAGGAACCCATTGATGAACACCTAACATACCTGAGAAGAAAAGTTCTTGAGGGTTCTTGGAGGAATTTTTGAGCTTTGTTCTTGTTTTCTTGAAACTAGGGTTTTTGCCCTTTTGAGAGAGAATGATTTATTTCTTGAGTAAGTAATGAAATAATGAGCAATTAGTGCTCTTTTAGGGCTTAATTACGTGTTTAGGATGACTGAGGTGAGGAAAAAAAGACTTTAATGCCCTCAGAATTAAACTTGGAACCGACTGAAAATTCTAATTTTGTATGCTAGCGCGACACGGTGAAATCATGCCAGCTCACTGAAAACTGGACAACTGGGAACTGAAAGCTTGGCGCAATGCGGTACAATCACGGTACCCTACTGTATACGAATTTGACCCTTGGAGCGACACGCTATGATCGCATAGTCACATTGGAAAGTGAGAATTCTGAAAATAGCCTTTGGTGCGATACGCCGTTATCACGATGGTCCACTAAAAACTGACAATTACCTTTTGGAACCTTAGCGCGATGTAATGATGTGCCAGGTGGCACACTGTTTTACAAAAATTACTCTAACTCTTCACCTGGTATCGAATTTGGATGAATTTTATATCGTTGGAAAGCTGACTAAATTTCCTACACAATGGTAAGCTCTAAACTAAAAAAATATTAATTATTTTTAAAAAATTTATATATGAATACCCATGTACTGAGAGTTAAATTGAGTTAGGAAAATACAGGATATTACAATATCTTCTACTATATTTAATGCATAAGTAACCAAATCAGCTTCAGTATACTTTTGAGGAGGTATAATATCTCTTCTAGGCCTATCTTTAGCAATAGAATATTATGGCATATCTGGTGGTGAAGAAGAAATAGTACTACTCTGTATCTCCGGGTTAGACTGAGAAGTAGGCACAAGTGTAGACTCTGCTCCAATCTGAAATTCAATGTGGGTACTTGAATTTTACTTATTTATGTCACTAAGATTATCAGGGGGCAAAGCACTAGATTTGGAGAGAGCCCAAACCATGGTTAAGATCATCAGGGGGCAAAGCACTAGATTCAGAGAGAGCCCAAACCATGGAAGTTTCATCAAACACAATATCCCTGCTAATTATAACCTTTCTATTTTCTGGACACCAAAGCTTATAACCTTTAACACAAGGCTTATAACCCATATATAAGCATGTGATAGATCTAGGTTACAACTTTCCATTATCAACATAACCATAAGAAGGACATCCAAATATCCTCAAATCAGAATAACTAGTTGGAGTACCAGACCATATCTCTTATGGAGTCTTTTTATCAATTGCGATGAAGAGCGGTTAATAAGAAGATAAGTTATGGAAGCAACTTCGGCCCAAAAAGACTTGGGTAAACAAGCATTAGAGAACATACAATGAACCTTCTCCATTATAGTCCTATCCATTCGTTTGGCCACACCATTTTGTTGCGGAGTATGACGAACTGTCAAGTGCCTCACAATTCCTTCTGACTCGCACAGTGCATTAAATTCATTTGAATAGAACTGTAATCCATTATCAGTCCGAAGGAATTTTACCTGCTTCCCAATTTGATTTTCAATCATAGTCTTCCACTCCTTGAAAGTAGGCAACATATCATTCTTTTTCTTCAGAAAGAACACCCAAACTTTTATGGAATAGTCATCAATAATAGTCAACAATCAATAATAGTCAACAAGTAATTCGCACCTCCTCTAGAAGGTACTATAGAAGGACCCCCGAGATCAAAATTAATATAATAAAATGTGCCTTTAGTTGAGTGGATGCCTTTAGTGAACCTAACTTTTTTCTACTTCCCAAAAATGTTGTGCTCATAGAATTCCAATTTTGTAATACTTTAGCCTTCAAGAATTCCTCTCCTTCTTAGTTCAGCCATCTCGTTTTCACTCATATTCCCCAGGCACATATGCCAAAGTTTAGCAATGCCATTTTTTAATAGAGAGGAAGTAGAAATAGCTCATCACTTATAACCGTAGAGCCTTGAAAGATATATAAATTTGCAGTCTTTCTCTGTCCCTTTATCACAACAAGAGTACCTTTAGTAACCTTTATGACTCCACCTTCATCAGTGTACCTATATCCGTTCGAATCAAGGTACAAGATTTTTCTTCAAGTTTGGGACATACCACACATCACCAAGTGTCCTCATAGCCCCATCAAACATTTTAATTCTGAATGTTCCAATACTAGCTATCTTACAAGGTCTGCTATTTTCCATCAACATAACACCTTTAGAGGTTGTTTCATATATTGTAAACCAATTTTGATTGCGATACATATGAAACGTGCAATCTGAATTAAGAATCCAATCCTCATAGGGTTTGGACTTACCATCAGAAACTACCAAGATTTCTCTATCACTACCACCATCTTCAATATAATTGGCTTCACCAGACTTCTCTGGTTGGTGTCCCTTTGGTTTTGGAGCTTTCCTTTTCTCTCTATTCTTTTATTTATAACACTCAGATTTGATATGTCCCTTCTTCTTGCAGTAATTATAGGTTTTATTTCTATTTTTGGATTTCGACCTATTCCTATCATCACCCCCAAAATTCCTCTCATGAGTCCTTTCTCGAACAATGAGACCATCTCCTTGAGTCTTCGATCCATTCACAAGATTCTTTATCTTCTTCTTAGAGAACAATACATCATAGACTTTATCTATGGTCAGGGTATTACAGTTATATAAAATTGTATCCTTAAAGGTCGTGTATGATGTAGGCAGCGAACACAACAAAATCAATCCTAAATCTTCCTCATCGTACTTAACCTCTAGAGTCTCTAAATCAGAGACGATTTTCTTAAAGACAGATAGGTGATCCTCCAAGAACGCACCCTCAGATATGCGATGGGAATAAAGTCGTTGTTTTAAATGCAACTTATATGTTAGGCTCTTTGTCATACACAACGATTATAATTTCAACCACAACGCAGTGACAATGGTCTTCTTTAAAACATCTTGTATAATCTGATTGGATAAATAAAGGTGGATCTGAGATAGAGCATTCGGATCCTTATGTTGTTTGTCCTCATTCGTCCACAATAAGGGAATCTTATCAAATCCTAATAGAGCATCGTCCAAATCTATCTGTGCATGCACAATCCACATCTTAACCTGCCATAATAAAAATTCGGTGTTGCGGTCCAACAATAGAATATCAACTTCATGGTTGCCATCTCTGAGAAAACAATCGACCAAGCTCTGATACCAATTTGTTATGCTTTGAACAGAATAAGCAAACCACAAGTAAAAGAAAATAAGAAAAACACACAGATTTAGGTGAAAAAACTTACGAAAAAAACTACGGGAAGAGGTAGAGGAAGTTTCACAATAATAGAGAGAGAGTACAATGTGGAGAAGATTGAATTTTTTGAATAGCCAAAATAACCCAATAAATTGCACTTATATAGGACATGTGTACAAATAGGTCCTAGGACCAAAAACATAAAGGTCCAACCGCGGCCCGATTCCTACGCTACCACCACAGACCCCATTGAAAATTACAAACATGGATCGCACCGCGAAACTTTTAGGATCGGACCAACAAAATTTGGGTCACAACTCTAACACATGCGGAGAAAAAATACAATGGAAAGAATGTGGAGAATTTTTTGAAAGGAAATTATATCTTTAACCATGCAAATGCATGCATTAAAAACTATCCCATGCTCATACCATAATTTTCCATATATTAGTCCATACTTAATACACAAAGCTAAAGCATTCATTTATATATATATATATATATATATATATATATATGTAAATATGTATATGCATATATGTATATATATATATAGCATTTATCACAACTACATAACAGCTACTCGATGATCAACACCTCCTTGGCACTTGAGCAAAAAAAACTACTGAACTTGAAATACATGTCACTTGAACATAATAAAACTAACTCAAAATGTGTATCCATTAATGTGCTTTCACTAGATTAGTCAGATTAATACAAGACACGTTATCAACTATTTTGGCTCGAAAGAGGTCCAAGTCTGAAGGGTGCTATCCATTGCAACTCTTAATCATCTTCCCTTTCAGGTGGAAGACCACAAGGCAAAAGCATTTTTTGCACCAGAACGAGTCGATACGGAATTGTGAGTAATTATAGAAGACCAAAATCAAGGATGCAGCATCACAAATATCATATAAAGATACATTACTTTAGTTTTTTCTCTGTTATAAAATGGTAAATTTGCAAGATTATTAGCAAATTGTTCTACTCTTTCCTTGGGCAAGTCGCAACAAATTTGAATTTTCTATCTTCTACGCGAGCTAACCCTTTCGTTAATACTAAAATATTCATGAAGTTGTTGGTTCTTCCCATCTTTTGCTACAAATTTACTTACTAGCTTCAAATGAGTTTTAGTCCTTATATTTAGTTACTTTCTAGCCATGTCTAAGAAGCCATCGCTCTCTGGCATCCTTTAAGTGCACAATGTAACACATGATAGTCACATCCTAAAAAAGCACTAGAAATTCTTGGATTGAATGGTCAAATAATATCACTGAGAGAGGACAATAAACATAAAAGGCATCAAGAAGTGATACAACTTCTTCTGCAAATAAATCATCTTTTCAACAACAATGCAGTGCTCTTATGCAACCTATAGTCTTAAAACTGCAACTTCTATTAACTAATTTGTAAGGGAATGTAGAACCTTACACTAAAAGCACTCAATTTACTCATTATGAAAATCAACATAGAAAAATGAAGGAAACAGTTTATTATGCAAACCAACATTTTTTTAAGTGCAAGCTTGAAGCCTGCATATTATTAAGATTCAATTTAGCATTACTCAATCAAGACTACACCATTCACAAATAACAAACACCAAGATACCTTACCTTGAATTTTTAAAATCAAAATATCCATAAATAAGGCAAATAAAAAAGGGATACGGGTCGATATTTGGTGTAATCCCATCAAGATGGAAAAGTTCTCCAAGTCCCCTCCCACAGTCCTAACCCGAGTCTTGGCTCTGTCATATATATACGTATTAATCTCCCTAGCATATACCCTAGGTACACCTATAACCTCTAAGCACCTCCATAAAACCTTCCTTGAAAAATCATTTTCAAGATATGTGACATCATGAATCAATTTCATTAATACTTCCATCTTATTTCTTCTCTTTTAGGCTCAATTTTCTAAAATTGCCAAACAATCTTTACATATGCAAAACCCTTAAGGTTGTAGATAATTTAAGTTTTGGTTTATGGTAGTCCATATCTCATAAGGAGTACAAGGTACTAATTTATAAGACATTTTATTGAATATGCAGATTACAGTCAATAACACATCCCTCCAGAGAAGATAAGTAAATTCGTTTGCATCATCATGGACCTTGTCATGCCCAATTGTGTTATATTCCTCTTATCTAATACACTATTTTGTTGAGGTATGTAAGGAATACTTAATTGTATGGCAATGTCATTTCTCTAAACACTTCTTCAAATTGACTTGATGTATGTTTACGGTCTCTATCAATTATAAAGCAATGAAGTGCTTCTGATTTATGAGAAATCCAAAGAGACATAACAAAACGTGTGAAATCAATAATTATGATAAAATACAAAGCACCAAACTTAGCTCTCACATTCATTGGACAACAAATATCAGAACAAAATAATTGTAATGGGAAATTAGCTCTCTATCTTCACCTTACCGAGGACATAATCCTAGATGTAACAGTATGGAGATTGAGGACTAGGATAAAAAGCATAGTAGGTAGTCCAGTACTATCATTATTTTATCTTGAAGAGGCAGGTGCAAGTGTCCTCTACTAATTTTCTTCTTATTTAGTAGTATGATTTAGTATGCACCCAGGACTTTATTCTTCATTTCTTATTACTATTGATTGATTTTCTTTGTTTAATCTTACTAATACTATTGATTTATTTTATTTTTTTAAATTGGTTTTGTTGTGATTATTTACCTTCCAATACTACTTTGATTATTCTTTTTGATCCAAGGGTTTATTGGAAATGGACTCTCTGTCCCACAGGGGAAGGGGCAAGATCTACGTACATCCTACCCTTCCCAAACTCCACTTGTAGGATTATACTGGGCATGTTGTTATAGTTGGACTTCCTAAATGATTTATGTATAATATTTTCGGTAAGACAAATCTCACATGTCGGCGTTCCAATTTTAGAGAAAAAACCTTTTTATCTTTTGCCAATCAAGTTGTACAATCTATTGGGTTCAATTGGTGTGAATGAAAAATGGAGGGACACAACCCTTTGAGGAAAAGACACATTATTTTGGAAAAGGAGTGACTATTCAGATAGTTGTGTCTGTTAAAAAAAATGACACAATGTTTCAAATGAACAGACATGACTCTTCCAAAGGATACACCTTGTGCATGAACCATTGTCACTTTTTGGAAGGGGCACTTTATGGCTATATAAACCTGCCATTTTTTCATAGGTTTAGGATGAAAAATTTCTACATAAGAAAAAATATCCTCTTGCTTCTAAAAACTCTGTGTGTTCATCTCCCGTTGAGTGAGTTCGAAGAAAACTAGAAAGTTTGAGGTACTGCTTTATTCTGGTTGTGAAGCCATTTTATCCTGAGAGAAAAATTTTGCAACCTCGGGTACTTGAGGGTAATCATTTTCCTAAGGACACTCCGTGAATTCAGAAGACTTAACTAGTGGTTTGAAGAAATAAAATCTTCATTACAAGTTAAAGATCACTCGGTTGATGATTGGAAGTCATAAAAACTTTATTGTTAAACTAGAAACAAGAGGTGTTTAATGTTGTTGCAACTTTATTAATAGTATTTTGATATACTAAAGGTTCTATATTGTTGTGACAGGAAAATGACTAACGATAGTAAGGTGCAAGATACTGCACTAACTGTGGCAGTGACTAGTACTGCCAAAACAAGTCGTGCTAATGCTCCGCCAGCAATGGCACCAGTGGAAAAACCCAAAAAGTTCACGAGTATTGACTTCAAGAGGTGGCACCGAAAATGTTTTTCTACCTCACTACTCTTTGTATTCAATGGTTCACATTTGAGAAAGCTCCAGAGAAGCCCGAGGGAACCTCTGAACAAGAGCGATTTGTGATTGTGGAGGCTTAGAAACACTCTGATTTCTTTTTCTAGAGCTACATTTTGAGTGGTCTCCAAGATGATTTGTACAATGTGTATAGTGGAACAAAAATAGCTAAATATTTGTGGGGAACGCTAGAATGAAAGTACATGACAAAGGATGCCAGAACTAAAACATTCTTTGTTGCAAGATTCCTGGAATATAAGATGATAGACAACAAGTCTATTGTTTCCCAAGTGCAGTAACTGCAAGTGATCATCCATGATCTTCTTGCAGAAGGTATGATTTTGAAAAATACATTTGTTGAACAGTTTGAATATTTTCTTAGTATTCATATACCTTTATTGCAGGTTTGATCGTAAATGAAACATTTTAAGTAGAAGAAATAATAGATAAGCTACCACCTATGTGGAAGGACTTCAAGAACTATTTGAAACACAAATATAAGGAGATATCTATCAAAGATCTAATCGTAAGATTGTGCTTTGAAAAAGACAATAAGGCTGCGGAAAGAAGGTCAAGAGAAAATTCTACAATAAATAGAGCAAATATTGTAGAAGATGACTACAAATCAAAAAAATGAAAGAAATCTAGAAATAAAAGCAATCAACCTAAGAAGAAATTCAAGAGAAAGTACTTCAACTGTGGCAAGATTGGCCATAAATCAACAGATTGTTGGACCCCTAAGAAAGGCAAGAAAAAAGACCAAGGAAATATGGCTGAGTCCAAGAAAGAAATGGATGATCTGTGTGCCATACTTTCTAAATGCAATTTTGCGGGAAATCCTCACGAATGGTGGATGGATTCCGGTGCCACCCGCCATGTTTGTGATAATAAGGAGTTGTTTTCAACGTTTTCTCCAGCTCAAGGAGAATAAAAGATCTTCATGGCTAACTCCACTACTGAAAAAGTAGAAGAAACAGGAAAAGTATGCTTGAAAGTGACTTTAGGCAAAGTGTTGACACTTAACAATGTCCTGTACATAGCGGAGTTAAGAAAGAACTTGATTTCTATATCACTTCTAGATAAAAATGGATTCAAATGTGTAACTGTTTCCAAAAAAGTTGTAATTAGCAAAGGAGAAATATATGTTGGAAGAGGATATCTCACTGAGGGCCTATATAAGATGAATGTAATGAATATTGAAATCAATAAAGTTCTACTTCTTCTTACATGCTTGAGTCTTATGATTTGTGGCATGAACAATTTAGGTCATGTTAATTACAAAACATTGATAACTGATTAACTTAGAATTTTTTCCAAACTTTGAGTGTAATAAATCAAAATATCAAATGCGTGTGGAATCAAAGTATGCTAAGTATCCATATAAATCCGTTGAAAGGAATTCTAATCCATTAGACTTAATCCATACTGATATTTGTGATATGAAGTCAACACCATCTCATGGTGAAAAAAGTATTTTATAACTTTTATTGACAATTGCACTAGATATTGTTATGTCTATTTGCTAAATAGTAAGGATGAAGCAATAGATGCATTTAGGAAATATAAAACTAAAGTTGAAAATCAGTAAGGTAAAAAGATCAAAATGATAAGAAGTGATGGTGGAGAATATGAATCTCCCTTTGCGCAAATATGTATAGAGAATGGAATTGTCCATAAAACTACAGCCCCATATTCACCTCAATCCAATGGAATTGCGGAAAGAAAAAATGAACTTTGAAGGAAATGATGAATGTCTTACTTATAAGTTTAGGTTTACCACAAAACTTGTGGGGGAGGCTATCCTTACAACCAACCGAATACTCAATAGAATTCCCCATAGTAAGACACAATCAATTCCATATAAAAAATAGAAAGGAAGGAAACCCAACTTGAAATATTTCAAAGTATGGGGGTGCCTAGCAAAGGTCCAAGTTCCTATGCCTAAAAGAGTAAGGATAGAACCTAAGAAGGTGGACTACATATTTATAGGATATGCTAAAAGTAGTAAAGCATGTCAGTTTTTGGTTCATAAATCTAAACATTCACATATTAATAAAAATATGACAATTGAACAAGATAATGTTGAATTCTTTGAGCATATTTATCCGTATTAAACTAGACATGAACAATCTAGTAGGGGTTCTAAATGACCTCGAGATGAACCAAATGAGGATGTACATAATGATGAGAATCCAAGATATAGTACATGTCAAAGAACGTCAACTTTAGTTGTATCGGATTTTGTAACATTTCTCTTAAAAAATGAGCCTCAAACATTTAAAGAAACGATGTCATCTTCAGGCTCATCCTTTTGGAAAGAGGCAGTCAATAGTGAGATTGATTCAATCTTAAGCAACCATACGTGGGAGTTGGTTGATCTTTCTTTAGGAAATAAATCTCTAGGTTCTAAATGGATCTTCAAAAGGAAAATGAAAGCAGATGGTACTATTGAAAAATACAAGGCAAGACTTGCTGTAAAAGGCTTTAAACAAAAGGAAGACCTTGATTACTTTGATACATACTCTCCAGTAACGAGGATAACATCAATTAGGATTTTAATTGCCTTGGGGACAGTATATGGTCTTAAAATCCATCAAATGGATGTGACAACAATATTCCCATATGGAGAATTAGGGGAAGAAATTTATATGGAACAACCTGAGGGTTTTGTGGTTCCAGAAAAAGAAAATAAGGTGTGTAAACTTGTTAAGTCACTTTATGGACTAAAATAAGTACCTAAATAATGACATACAAAGTTTGACCAAACCATGTTGGCAAACGGGCTCAAGATTAATGAATGTGATAAATGTGTTTACATTAAAGACACCCGAAATCACCAAGTCATTATTTTTTTGCATGTAGATGATATGTTGATCATCAGTAGAGAAATTTCAAACATAAATGCTATGAAACGAATGATTGAGAGCAAGTTTGATATAAAAGACCTTGGAGTTGCGGATGTGATATTGGGAATAAGAATCCACAGAACTCCACAAGAGTTGGCAATATCACAGTCTCATTACACAGAAAAGGTATTTGACAAATTCATGTATTTAGAATTTGGTATTGCCAAGACTCCATTGAACGTGAGCTTCGCACTTCAAAAGAATGAGGGTGAAAGTGACTCACAGTTGGAGTACGCAAGAGTATTGGGATGTTTAATGTATATAATGAATTGTACACAATTAGACATAGCATGCGCTATTAGTAAGTTGAGTCCGTGCACGAGTAATCCCAATAAAACTCAGTGAATGGCAATGAAAAGAGTTTTGAGGTATCTTAAATACACTTTATGCTTTACATTATAATAAATATCCCACGGTACTTGAAGGATATAGTGATGTAAATTGGATCAGTAGATCAAACGAAGAAAAATCCATGAGTCGATATCTATTTACTATCGGTAGAGGAACAGTCTCTTGGAAATTATCCAAACAGACATGTATTGCTCATTCTACAACGGAATTAGAATTTATTGCATTAGATAAAGCTAGTGAATAAGCAAAATGACTCTGGAATTTCTTGAAAGATATTCCTTATTGGCCCAAACCAGTGACACCAGTATGTATACACTGCGATAGCGAAGCAGCAACAGGTAAAGCAGGGAGCATGATGTACAACCGTAAATTTTGTCATATAAGACAGAGACATAATACCATTAGAGAACTTCTCTCTAGTAAACTTATCACTGTTGACTATGTAAAGTCAAAGAATAATGTGTCGGATCCACTTACAAAAGGCCCATCTAAATAAGGAGTTGAGAGGACATCTAAGGGAATGGATTTACGGCCTAGGACAAGTCAGCATGGCGGTAACTCTATCTAACAGACTGGAGATCCCAAGATGTAGGTTCAAGGAGATCAAATAAAATTGTGTCTAATAGGTTCAACATTGATAATATACCCAACCTATTTTCATGATATAAACAATGTATAATATATAAGGATAAGACTTATGGTGTGAAGTATTTTAATGATTGTCTAAATTTGGTAGATTTGACCAAATAGTTTAATCTATAGGATTGAATTTTTAGAAATCACCTATGTGAGGGCAAAGTCAAAGCCGCTTCAAGGAGAATGTTAGTAAAGGCCTATTCACTAAGCTCTCATGAGACCGGGACGTGTTCATGGATGAAATGAGCAAAAATGTGACAACTATAAATGGTAAAAGGCTGATTGTGTGACATGTGTTGTCTAGATGTACATTAAAGCTCGACGGTTCAAAGATATCAAATCTACCGATTGACTGAGTGCATCCGATGCATGTTCACTACGAAAAGTTCAAAGGGAAACTCACTTATCCAGATGCAATCAGTTTTTGCTTGATGATCACATACTTGTTCGTAAATTTTTACAAAGAATAGAAATTCCCCATTCATGTGGGGGATTGTTGGATTCAATTGATGTGAATAGAAAATGGAGGGACACAACCCTTTGAGGAAAAGATACATTATTTTGGAAAAGGAGTGACTGTTTGGATAGTTGTGTCTGTTAAGAAAAAATCTACAATGTTTTGAATGAATAGACATGACTCTTCCAAAGGATACACCATTTTGGATGAACCATTGCCACCTTTCATAAGAGGCACTTTATGGTTATATAAACCTGTATTTTTTCCACAAGTTTAGTATGAAAAATTTTTGCATAAGAAAAATATTCTCTTGTTTCTAAAAACTCTGTGTGATCGTCTCCCATTGAGTGAGTTTAAAGAAAACCAAAAAGTTTGAGGTACCACTACATTCTGGTTGTGAAGCCATTTCATCCTGGGAGGAAAATTCTGCAACCTTGGGTACTTGAGGGGAATTATTTCTTTAAGGACACTCCGTGAATTTGGAGGACTTGAATTTTTCCTGCTTCATCTATTTTATTTAAGAAATTGAAAACATACTTCTTTGAAAGATCATTTTGATCTTGTGTTGAAGGTGTGGACTACTTCATAAGTGTTCTTGATTTATTCTTGAACTTGTGTTGCAAAAATACAGATTTTGTGTACTTGAAAAATAACACAATCTTGCCCTATGTGGACTAATATTGTATTCCATGTAATAGCATCATTATTAGTACTAGAATAACACGGTAAAATACATTAGTCAACACATTAGTCATAAATTGAAGGATTATACCTAGAACGATTGAACTACCAAAACAAAATCCACCATAAAACCATTGTATAAACTAATTCTAACACCATTGCGACTCAAAATTATCTAAAAGAATAGACACGACTAAGTCTTATAAAAATCTCTTTTAAAATCAAAGACCGGTGGCTATGCAAATCCATTTTGCTAGTGTCTATGCATTTGACTTCAAAATTTGCATTATTTCGTACATGTATCACCTTGATCTAGGTGACACTCGAAGGAACCCTACAAATGCTTTTTGATCATAACTCACATAGTTTATGGCCCCCAAGTGTACAATCCACACAATAAGCTTCAACATATTTTTGGTTCGACAATGTTACCCTTTTCTGGGTGACGTACTCAAAACATGGCTGATACCTTCAAGGGTGTTTCTCCTCAGTACATACCACATCTTATGACACAAGATGTCGTAATTCCCTTGTTTAAGTTAGCAATAATACTTTTTGTTACCAAGTGTTTTATATGAGACAAACAAGTTCTACTCACCAATAATGCATATGATATATACACCTAAGTAAATTAATTCTCATAATAATTTCATACTTACTGTAGAATAAAAAAGTCACATAGTTTTCAATCGTTATCTACAATCCAAATGTTTAATCAAAATTCAAATATTTTTATTGTGTGTTCTATTAATGACTTTAACTTAAGTCTGAACCCATTTATAAAAAATAAACAAGATATGGGCGAAAATCAACATAATCCATGTATTGAAAAAAATTACAATAACAAGTCCGCAAGGACATAATTCTCCCACTTGACTTTAAGTAGTCAAATATACATCCAAAAAGGCTAACTTGGTCAATCCTCATGAGAAAAATCAGCTAATTATCACCTCCAAGGTTGACGTAGAGAATCTACTAAAATTATCTAAAGCTTCCCAATCCGAGATTTTTATAAAATTAGTGATCGGTTCAACTCATATTAATTGAAAAAGGTGAACATGTTTATATATCGTATGCTCGTAGCATTAGAATACATCTTAAAGGTCTTACACTATGTGAGTTTTTGTCTCTTTCCTTTGTACAACCCTTTGATCCCTTGACAAATTTTGGCTCGAAACAACCCAACATTACCTCAAATGGTGGCGAGGTCATACCTTTCATCGAAAATGTATCTTATTCAACGAGTCACAGACAGCGCTTCCTCACCTTCGTCTTCTTCACTCTTACTTCCCTGTGCGAATTATCCTCGACTACGCTGCCTGGAAGTTCCTTCATCAAACGACTTTATTCTTTCAGACTCTTCTACTTCTTCTTCAACTCATTTCTTTTTGAAGCCCTCTAGGCTTCTTCTACTTCTCTCCTTTTATTGTCCGTGCTTGCTATGCACCTCTACCTCTAGCCATAATTTTTAGATGGTCTACAATAGACCAAACAGTCTAGGGGTTAAAAGAGCAACCATTTGTAGCAATAAAAACGATAAAATATAGAATCAAAAATAGTCCAAATAACATTATGGGTGTCTTTAGTAAGAAGAAAAATGTTTTTTGGGTAAAATAGTATCCTAGAAAATGTTTTCATGAAAAATAAGTTGGTTTCTTACTTATTTTCTTATGTTTGGTTAATGAGTGAAAAATATTTTCTAGTGTTTGATTGGTGATAGAAAAAATATTTTTTAGAAAATATATTTTAGTGTTTAGCTAAAGAGTAGAAAATACTTTCAGAAAAATAATTTTTGATCCCCGAAAAATAACTTTTTAGGGTGTGTTGGATATGGAGGAGGAAAACATTTTCTAAAAAAATAAGTTGTTTCTTACTTATATTCTTGAGTTCATTATGCAAGTAGAAAAATATTTTCTAAAAGTATTTTTAGATATTTAATAAAAACAATGAGAACGAATAGAATAAAAAGGGCGGGGTAAGAAAAAGTTTGATTTTTTTTTAAAAAATAAATTGAGTAAATTAAATATAGTTTTGGGAGAGGACTGATAGGTGGGGGGTTGGGGTTAAGAAAAAAGTTGTGAATTTTTTTGAGAAATTTTTTTTAAAATAATAATTTTTTGGAGGGAGGGATGGGGGTAAGGGGATTGTAGACACCTAATTTTGTCCCTCCCGAAATCCAAATATACCCATTTAACACACCTTAACATACACCCCATTTTATGAGACTCGTCTCTTCATCTTAGTTTTGGCTAAAAATAATAATTGTACTAATTCTACCGACCTCACTGGAATAACAATGACAACCATTCCAGTGTCAAACACATCAAAAGAAAGAAATATGGGTTCGGTCAAAATAAAGTTTGAGGTTGAATTATCGATCTGGCAGATTATATCGAGGTTGTTCAAGGTTGAATTCAATTGGAATTGGCAAGCTCGACGTTGAGGTTCTATCTGGGTCGAGGATTCATTGCTTCGTGAGTTCCGATCCTATTGTTTGGAATAAAATCATTGATTGAGGTCCAATTCTATACTCTTATCTCTATTTTTGTGAATGTTTTTGAATGTGATGATATTTATGTGATTTGTTTGAAGCAATTTTAATTATCATTATCTAATTGTTAATCCCGTGTTGAATTCATATTAATCAATGTAAGTGAGAATCCAATTTGATTTGGGGTGGAATTAAAAATTGATAAAGAGCAAGCATTAGTTATTTTGATTCATCGATGTCATTGATTGTGATAATGCCATGATTGGTAGAGTTAGGTAGGCAAATGGTAGGTTCAGGTAGGCAAATTTAGAACTTATAGATTATGGAATATTTGTTGAATGGTTTTATTTACTGCATTTGGATCAATTATACTTATTTGGCTGGCGGATGCCTAGAGACACGTTGTATTTATTACCGAAAAATTCCCCGCGATACTTTGTATTAAAAAGACCGATTGTGATTAAGGCCCGAAGCACCGGGTGGAGCGTAGTTTAGGATTAGTGTAGGTCAGCATAGTTTTATATTTTATGTACCTTTTTATTTTGATTTGTAATTAATTGGACTGGACATTATTTTGGGAATTTTGGTTGTTTGATTGTTTGTTTTCTTATTGTGTGTTTTGTGTGATTTATGCATTTCATAGTATTGTACTAGCCGATATACTCCATGAAGCGACTGTGGTTGAACCACAGCATCGAGGGATATCTAACACCTTTCCCTCGGTCAACAAAATTCCTTAACTGGAATCTCTGTTCATGGATCTATTTTTAGAGTCAAACTATTTTGAAAAGAATTTTCAAAGGTGACTTGGGACACCCGATTTATGCCAAGTGGCGACTCTGAGTTTAAACATAACAATTCTTTTTTGAAATAATTTTTTTTTCTCACTTAATAATAAAACCCCTTACAAACTTAAAATAAATATTTTTTGGTAAAAAAGGGGTGTGACAGATCTGGTGACTCTGCTGAGGAATTTTTAGAATTTGAGCTTTATTTTGAGTTGTATCGTCTTAGTGTGACACTCTAGGTGTATAGATTCCTTGTTTGTGTTATTGTTTTGTTATTGTTAAGTTCCTACGTGCTTACAGTTTTTTATCTTATGTGTTATCGCTTTATATCTGTCATCATGTGTATACCCTGAGTCATTCTTTCGCAATAAGTCCTGTTGTACACGTGTGTACACTTCCTCAAGTTAAGTCACCCTTATTTTAGGAGGGGATCCATTAGGTGTATGGAGTGGGTGGAAAGCTTTCGCAGCCACTATCGACCATAGGCTTCCCCGAACAGCCTTGTTAGTGGACCCCTGCCTAGGTCAGCTTTTAGTTCATGCTTATTTGCACCATATTGAGACTTAGCGGGACTCACTTGGTCTTTTGTAGGAGACTCACCCCCCAAAGCATCTTTATGTGCTAATTATTGCATCTTTGAGGATAACAAGGTCATTTAACGAACTGATTTGGGGAAGTATGTGCTAGAATGAAGGGTAAGAGTATGTTTAGGTAAAGTTAGAAAAAAAGGAAAAAGGAAGAAAAGAAAAGAAAAGGTGAATAAAAAAAAGAGTTTCGTAGTTTTTAGAGTTCATTATGACTTTTATTTTCCACAATCCAAAAATTCAAAAAAAGATTTTTTTTAACCTTCTGCACTTATTTCCCAAAAAAATCAAAAACAACAAAAAGATTTTCCTCTTGTTTTCTTTAACAAGCATTCATAATTCGAAAACTTAAAAAAGATTTTTTTTTTCAATAGGAGCTTTTTATAAAAGAAAAATTAGAAAAAAATGATAGAAGTTTTGTACATTTCATATCACGAAAATACCAAAAAGATTTTTCTTTAATAGTTGTTGGTGTTATTTTTATGTGAAGTGTCAAAATTAAAAACTCAAAAAAGATTTTATTTATGTTTTATCATCTGTTTGTGGTCATGTCTCTCAAGTCAGGGCTCAGTCATTTGTTTAACCTATAATTGTCCAATCTGGACGAACGACCCATACCTGATTCTCCTCTTTTGGGAGTGAGATACGTAGGCAGCCCTTCTAGGGCTCGATGATCTTATTTAAAAAATCTAAAATGATTTTCTTCACTCTTCATTTAGAGTAGGTGTCATATACATCTTTAAAAGAAAACTACAAAAAAGATTTTCCTTTAATAGTTTCAAGTTTCATTTTCGTATGAAATTCAAAATAAAAAACCCAAAAAGATTTTCTTTGTTAATCATAGGTTTCATTTTGTATATGGATTTTAAAGCTGAGAAATTTAAAAAGATTTTCGTCAATTCTTTTGACAATTTGTTATTTTCTTTTCTTCTTAAAGTTTCAAGAAAAAGAAAAAGAAAAAGAAAAAGAAAAAGAAAGAGAGTTTGATTGGTCATGTGTGTCAAAACATCATGAACCACGCACACCTGATTCTTCTATCTCGGGAGTGAGATATGTAGGCGCCCTTGTTGGGTTCGGTGATCTTTTCAAAAGAAGAAAAAAAAGAAATAAAGATTTTTGGGAAATGTTGAACTTTAACGTATTTTTTTTATTTCTTATTTAGTTAGTTTGAGGTGGTTGGTTTGTGGCATTTTGGCTGTAACTCTATATCTTACCAAGTTGAAGAGAATGTTATGGTCAACAAGGACACTGAGGTTATTGTCACTAATCAGATAGGGAATTCGGGGAATGAGAATTTAGGAGCTAATGAAGAGATTCAAAAATTAAGGTAGCAAATGATAGAAATGCATTGAGCTTGTGCTAATAGTTTGTCGCCTCTTCCATTTTCCACTGATAATCTGGAATGTCTTTCTAGCTTGCCTCCCGTGTCACATGCACAATTTCCTACTTTTGTTGACACACTACAACATGCATCAGGGTCCACTCTGGGGCAATACTATACAAACACTTCCAATATTCATTTCCTTACTCCTCAACAAAAAATTGCCATATGCTCGTCTCCACCTAATATTCGTTTTTTTGTAGTAGCACACTTACCTGAAGCTCCTACTTTTGATGTTCAGCCACCAGTTGTGCCTTCTTACTCTATAAGAGAGCCTGTATTGAATATTTCTTATAATCAACATTATGCTTCTGGGCCCACATTTAAGTCGACTGATCCTTATGACTACACTTAACCTCTTGAATTTCCTCTTAACACTAAGAAGCCTATTGTGACAGAAAAACAAGAGGGCATGACACAAAAATTGAAGAGTTTAGAACAAGCCATGAGAAACTTGTAGGGGTTCGGGGGTTACAAAAGTGTCTCTTATAAAGATCTTTGCATGTTTCTAGGTATTAATCTCAATCTTGGTTTTAAAATGCCAAAGTTTGAGAAATATGACGGGCACGATGACCTAGTGGCATATTTAAGGGGTTATTGTAACCAACTAAGGGGCGCTGGAGGGAAGAAAGAATTACTCATGACCTATTTTGGTGTGATTCTTTCGAGTCTAGCTTTGGAATGGGTTGTTGATCAGGTCATCGATAAATGGAATAGTTGAGATGACTTGGCTTGTGAATTCATGCAACAATTCCAATATAACATGGAGTTGATTCGTGATGAGAATTCCCTACCTAATATGAAGAAGAAGAATACTGATAGTTTCAGAGAAAATGAGATTAGATGGCGTGAACAAGCTGCTAGGGTAAAACCACCAATGAAATAAAGCAAGATGGTGGAGGTGTTTATTCAAGCGCAGGATGAAGCATATTATCAATACTTGTTACCTGCATTACGCAAGCCATTTATTGAGGTCCTCAAAATGGGGGAGATGATAAAGGATGGAATTAAGACTGGTCGTATTGTGAATTTTGTAATATTGAAAGAAACTACTCAAGCAATTCAGAAGGGTTCAGGAAATGCTGAAGGAAAGAAGAATGAGGAAGATATAGCTAGAATTGTAGTTGGACAACGGGCACAGTCAAGAAGACCACGTCGTCGTTACCCTCAAGCTTAAACCCAAGTTCATGCCCAAGTTCCACATAATCACTCTCAAAATCCATTGTACTCCATTCCCCTACCTCTATATCTAGTATATAATGAACAACCATATGTTCAACCCCCATTATAGTTACAATGGCATACACTAACTTCTCAGAGTCATCCTCTTACTCCAAAAAAATACCAAAGCCCTTCTAGGCTCGATTTTCAATCTATGCCAAACAATGAAATGAGACAAAAACTGAGGGATAGTTTCACACTAATTGGAGAGCTGTATGCTAGTTTATTCTAGAGATTAGTACAACGAAGCATGATCACTCTTCTCCTTGGGTACACTCCTGACCCATATTTAAGAAATTTTAATCCTAATGTGAGATAAGCATATCAATCTAATGTTCAGGGTCATAGTATTGAATATTGTCATGCTTTGAAAAGAGATATAAAAAATATGATTCAAGATAAGTTGATTATGGTGCAGAACATTGACAGTAGTCATGCGGATATGCAAACCAGTGGGTAGATGTCAAGCTTAACAATTGGGAAGACACTTTTTTCCTTACTAGGAAGGGGTTTTGGTAGCTTGTCTTATATTATTTTCTATTATTTGAATTATTTCAAGGTTGTAGTTCGGAATCTATCTTGTTTTGTCCCTTTGTCATTTATTTTCAAATCCTTCTATCTTTCATTTCAACTAAATAGAGTGTCCCTTTTTCTTTCGTGTTTCAAATATTTATTGTTTGTTTGTTTTATTTACACAGTACATTTTATGTTGGTTCTAGTGATATGACATACTGACGAAATTTTCAGCTAGATCTTAAAATTCAGTTTAAGCATGAACTTTCAATTAGAGAGCTAAAGTTAGAAATAAACATATGAGAAATAGGTAGCATGTTAAGACATTTAGTGACCATGTTGAAGCCTTCTTTCAAAATTAAGGCAATTATTTTGAGAATCACAAGAATAACTTGGTCATCAATTGAAAAGCATAGCTCAATTAGGTTAAATAATGGATGTGTGATGCCTATATAAAGAAAAATAGGAAGATAATCAGCTCCACAAAAGCATGGATCATTCAATTTGAGGGGTGTACAACGAAGGTGGAGTTGTTTGTTTGACAAGTGTAGAAGAATAAATGACACACATGCTCAGTTAAAGTTAGTGTTATTAAAGTGTCACAAATGATCTTCATCTTTCACTTCATATTGTGTGATGTGTACATGCATTGTCAAGGATTGACATGACAAGGGCATTTCATTCTGTTATCCAAATATTGTGTCATCCTTTTTTTACCCCATTTGAGTTTTAGTTCTATTTTCTTTCATACACCTCTTTTGGAATCAAGATAAAGTTAGCAAAGTTTAAAAGAAAAGGTGTCAAATAAAAATAGAGTCAGAAAAGTTCAAAAAAAAAAAAGAAAAAAAAGATATGTCAAAAAGAAAGAAAAGTTATGAGTTCCAAGAAAAATAGAGTCGGAAAATTTTCAAAGAGAAAAAGAGTAAATAAAAGACAGACAGAAGAAAGGAAATCAGGGTCAAGCAAAAGAACACGTTGTCAGAACTATGTGAGACCCGATTCTCCTCTCTCGGGGATGAGATATGTAGGCAGTCCTACTCTGTTTTTGGTCCAACCAAATAAATAATTTAGAATTACCTAGTCAAATAAACTGGGGCATGGGTTAATCTTTGTTGTTGGAGTCGATTCCAAAAGTTGTAAGGCCCACCCCACTTTAAGTGTTGTTTGGGCCTCACGCCATCCTTTATTTCTAACCTTATCCAAAAGTCAAGTTATAACCAAAGAAAGACCTTTAGATCAATCTTTCAGAATGTTAAGGCTAAGCATGCAATAGATATGATGATGAATTTTGGAAACTACTTGTCTTCCTTAGCATAAAGAATCAGGAGAAAAATAAAATGAGAGAGTTATTGGCAAAAATCCTCACGCGCACCGTAAGACAATTGTGAGTTGAGAGAATGAAATGAGAGAGTCTTATTATTGAAAACCCTCACAGGCACCGTAAGACAATTATTAGTTGAGAGAATAAAATAAAAGAGTCTTATTGGTGAAAACCCTCACGAGAACTGTAAGACAATTGTGAGTTGGAAAAAATGAAAATGAGAGAATCTTGTTGGTAAAAACCCTCAAGATGTCACTAGATGAATGAGGTCTATGAATGCAATTGGCCTATGGAAGCAACTCAATTTCAGGGTCATCAATTCAACATCAATTGGCGAAATATTGGATGAAAAGATCAAGCAGCTTAATCCAAAATGCATGTCATAATCATTAGAATTGTCTGTCATTTTCAGACAATTTTTTCCTTTCTCTGTGTTAAAAGGGACATTCATTATTTTTTTCTTCTCTATATTTCTATTTTTTTATTTTCTTGAGTTAGTTATTCAAATGGAAAGTAATTTTTTTTCTTGTGTCTATGAGTCAAATCAATGTAAAAGCAAGTGAGAACAGATTTTAAAATTGGCTACCAATTTCCTCAATTGCACAAGGAAAGACAAAAAGGCCAGCACATGAAAAAGACATGATTGTGAGCTGAAATAAGGCATGCAGAAAGTTTTGTCAAGAGACAAGTCTGGAAACTCATGGAAATACCAAGGTTCAAAGGATTTATCTGAGAAGCATGTCAAAGTAGAGATACTTTGTTCATTTCAGAGTCACTCTTAATAATATGACTTTTGGTCAATGATGCAGCAACTTAATGACATATACTAATGGTTGGAAGCAAGGTTAAATATGATGAGAGAAAGAGATATTGCCATGAAAGCTAAATCCATAGACCAAACACCATGCTTTTAAACTCATAAGTTTTCTTTGTATGAGCAGGAACACATGTTACCTTTAAATCACGGATTTCAAAGCCTAAACATCAAAGCCCGTAATTTCTCACTTCTACAAATGCAAGAGGCAATGTTGTTGCACAGGTTTAGTAATCAAAACCATGGTAAAACTCATATATCTAGGAGACACACTTCTTTTTTGAGTAATTCAGATTCATTTATTAGGTGATGCACTTCCTAAATTGAACCTTCACTCCTAGAAGTTGCATTTTCTAGTTGATTCCTTCCATTTAATCTTTAGGAGATGCATTTCCTAGTATGGATAATTTAAGTGGCATTTGTAACGAGACACATTTTCTTTTTTGGGTAATTTAAGTGACATTTGTAAGAAGATGCATTTCCTTGTTTGTGTAATTTATTTGACATTTGTAAGGAGACGTATTTACTTGTTTGGGTAATTCAAGATATATTTGTAAGGATATGCATTTCTTTGTCTGGGTAATTTAAGTGTCATTTGTAAGGAGACACATTTTCTTGTTTGGGTAATTCAAGAGACAATTGTAAGGAGATGCATTTCCTTGATTAGGAAATTCAAGTTTCACTTGTTAGGTGATGCACTTCCTAATTTAAGTCTTGACTCCTAGAAAATACACTTTCTAGTCGAGTCATTCCACTAGACCATTAGGAGATTCACTTTCTTGTCAGGGTAATTCAAATTTCGCTTATTAGAAGACACACTTCATAACTTAAGCCTTTACTCCTAGAAAATTTACTTTTTAGTTAAGTATTTAACCCTTAGGAGATGCACATCCTTGTCAGGGTAGTTCAAGTTTGGCTTTCTAGGTTAGACACTTCCTAACTTAAGTCTTTACTCTCAAAAGATGCACTTTCTGGTCGAGTCCTTTCAGGTAACCCCTAGGAGATGCACCTCCTTATCTGAGTAATTCAGGTTTTATTTATTAGGTGATGCACTTTATAAATTGAACCTTCACTTCTAGAAGCCACATTTTCTAGCCGAGTCATCCCACTTAACCTTAGGAGACGCACTTACTTATCAGGGTATTTTAAGATTTATTTGTTAGGTGACGCACTCCCTAACTTGAACCTTTATTATTAGAAGACTCACTTTCTAGTCGGAATTCATCACTTTAATTCTTAGGATATGCACTTTCTAGTCTTGGTCATTTAATTTTACTCTCAAGATATGCATTTCTTGGTCAGAGTCTTGATTCATCATTGCAACATGCAAGTAGTTATGATTGGATTTGACATTCACAAAATTTTATGATAATAAACTGGGCAAAAGTTGATTCGTATTATTTGGAATTTCACTTTAGGACCCTCCTAGAAAATGCGATTTTATTTTTTTGAAAAATGAAATATTTCGTTATTATAATCTTTGTTTGGGATAATTTTTGTCTATTTTTATGTTGATTTCAGGAGGTTGCCTGGAGAACAGGGTGATGAAATTTAAAGTCAACATATTGAAGAAATAGTAATTCAGGAGCCCTCTTGGAGAATCGGGTGGTGAAATTGAAAATCAACATATTGAAGACATAGCAATTCAGGAGCCCGCCTAGAGAACCGGGTGAAGAAATGCAAAATCAAGAAACAAAGTGAGGAAATTATAAGTTAGGAGCCCACTTGGAGAATAGGGAGAGGACTTTCAAATTCAAGTTCAAAGTTCAGAAGTACCGCCAACAAAACATGGTCAATTTTTGAGTTCTTCTCCAGCACCATATTTTGTATGAAGAAAGAATTATATCAAGTTCAATCCAAAGAAGATCAGATCATTCATTACTTTTGAAAGCATTAAAGACTTAAGACAAGAACCAAGAGATGCTGTATAGATATGACTTTTGTAATTTTATTTATCTTTTTAACTTGTAATTTTCATCTTGATGTAATGATAGGGTCATAGACGGGAACCTCGATGGGACCTCACTCGATCTCCAACTCGATATAGCCCCTCTCCTTATCAACTCTAGAACTGCACGTGACTTTATTACCACATAACTTGGGTAGGTAGGATGTCCTAAATCAAGACTCGGTAGTACTCTATTATTCTTTGTCTCCCTTTTAAATAATAGGCGAGTCAAAATTTTATCTTGTTGTCTACTTCTTTGTCTACAAACACTTTGTGTTTACAACCAAAGAGGGGCATGATGTAGACACCTAATTTTGTCCCTCCCAAAAGTCAAATTTACCTATTTACCCTACCTTACCATACACACCCTTTTAGTTGATAATTTTTTCATAAAATGACAAATAAATAACAGCCAACTCCCAACAATTTCATAACAAACATAACAACCTACCCCTACCCCGCCCCCTACCCCTACTCCTTACACATTTTTCCTATTTTTGGTTTCCCTTAACAAATACTCTCACGTCATATACACCCATAACATTTTCATCTTATCCATACACACACTCACCTTTCACACACTAGATATTATATATACACACACATACACCTCATTGTAGAGGGGGATACACAGCTTCACCTCACCAAAAAATTACACTCACAGAGATGGAGAATAATGCATAGAACATTGCACACACAGAGTGAGATTGACAGAGGAATAGGGAGAGAACAGAGTGAGTAAAATAGAGATATCGGAGAGGGAGAGATAGTGAAAAGGAGAGAGAAAACTAATGGAGTCTGACTATTATGGTGATTCTCATTGGAAAAACATCATTGCTGCTCGTAATTTGATCTGGTTCTCCATTTTCCGTTCCTTCTGAGCTCGTCGGAGATACGACGAATCTATCAGCTTCGTCCCACTTCGAAAAATGCTGAAACAACAACCATTTCAAAATCCGGCGAGACTCGTCTCTTTATCTCAATTTTTGTTATAAAATAATAATTTTCCTAATTCTATCAACCTCACTAGAAAGATAATGGAAACCAGTCCAGTGAAGAAACACAATGAAAGAAAAAATATTTGGGTTCAGTCAAAACAAAGTTTGAGGTCGAATTATCGATCTGGTGGATCATATTTAGGTTGTTTGAGGTTGAATTCAATTGGAATTGGCAGGTTCGAAGTTGAGATTCCATTTGGGTCGAGGTTCCGTTGCTTCGTGAGTTTTGATCTTGTTGTTTGGAATAAATTCATCGATTGAGGACCAATTCTATATCTCTTATCTCTATTTTTTGTGAATGTTTTCGAATGTGATGATATTTATGTGATTTTGTTTGAAGCAATTTTAATTATCATTATCTAATTGTTATGTTCGTGTTAATGTTTTGTTAATCACTGTAAGTGTGAATTCAATTTGATTTGAGGTTTAATATGATTTGGGAGTGGAAATTAAAAATTGATAAAGAGCAAACATTAGCTATTTTGATTCATCAATGTCGTTGAATGTGGTAATACCATCATAGGTCGAGACGGGTAGACAAATGGTAGGATCGGCTAGGCAAATTTAGAACTTGTGGATTGTGAAATATTTAAAATATTTTTTGAATGGTTTTGTTTACCGCATTTGGGTCAATTATACTTATTTTGTTAGGGAATGCCCTGATACACATTGTATTCATTATCGGGGAATGCCCCACGATACTTTTTATTCAAAAAATCGATTGTGATCAAGGACCAAAGCACCGGATGGAGCGTAGTTTAATATTAGTGTAGGTTAGCATAGTTTTATATTTCAGTATCTTTTTATTTTGGTTTGTAATTAATTGGACCGGACATTATTTTGGGAGTTTTGGCTATTTGATTATTTGTTTTCTTATTGTGTGTTTTGTGTGATTTATTCATTCCATAGTATCATCCTAGCTTATATACTCCATGAAGTGACCATGGTTGAACCACGGGATCAAGGGGTGGCTAACACCTTCCCCTCAGTCAATAGAATTTTTTAACTGGAATCTCTATTTATGGATTAATTTTTAGAGTCAAACCATTTTGAAAAGGATTTTCAAAGGTAATTAGCACACCCAATTTATGTCAAGTGGTGATTCTGAGTTTGAAGTTTGAACATAACAATCTTTTTTTGAAACAAATTTTTCGTTTTATTACTTAATAATAAAACCCCTTTCAAATATAAAATGAATAGTTTTGGTAAAAAAAAAAGGTGGGGTAGGAGAGTGAGGGTGGAGTAAGAAAAAATTATCTTTTTAGAAAATTTAATTCTTTTTTTTTTGGGGGGGGGGGGGGGG